>NW_025745798.1:0-126112 GCF_021184085.1 Oncorhynchus gorbuscha | reverse complement strand
GTATGATATGACAGATATGACAGTATAGTATGACAGTATAGTATGACAGTATAGTATGAAATGACAGTATAGTATGACAGTATAGTATGATATGACAGTATAGTATGATAGTACAGTATGATAGTATAGTATGAGATGATATGATAGTATAGTATGATAGTATCGTATGATATAATAGTATAGTATGAAAGTATATCATAGTATATCATATTATGATAGTATAGTATGACAGTATAGTATGATACGCCAGTATGATAGTACAGTATGTAATCTGTATAACTCAGTATGGTCTGACTCTTAAGCATAACTCACATAACTGACATAACATGAAAGACCATTACATATTAATAACATGTAAGACCAGTACATATTAATACCATGTAAGTCCATTACATATTAATAACATGTAAGAACATTACATATTAATAACATGTAAGTCCATTGCATATTAATACCATGTAAGTCCATTACTTATTAGCGGTATTAACATGCTCTGTCTTACTGCGGGGTGAAGTGGTGTTTTGACTTATCCTGGACACTCAGGACAACCTTTTCTGATTGAATACCCCACAGGGCAGTACGCACTACTGAGGTCAGTGTCATGGTGTAAGGTTAGCGTTAGGACTGGGTAAGGTTTACTCACATCTGTCCCTGTGGTACGGTCAAGTTGAGGTTACTCAGGACTTTGAGTTCACCGTACGACCGACACACTTCCCGACACCGGATCGCCGAACCCCCCAGCCCCGGGGAGGGGGGAGGAGCTTCCTCGTCTGCCTTCATCCTTCCCTCCGCCAACTGGAAGACGAAAAACAAATGTAAAAAAATCCATCACCCCCCTTCACAGCATTATGGCCCAGTGTTGTGAATAGGGTTTCTTTCCCAAAATTCCCAAGTTTTCCCGAAACCCCAGTTAGAAGATTCATGGAATCAGGAAGGAATAGGTAGGAAATCCCGGAATCCTCCAACCAGGGTTTCAGGAAAACCTGGGAATTTGGGGAAAGTTACCCGAATGTTGCAGCCCAAGTAGCAATTGAGGGAGAACAGCCGGGGCAGGACGTGAACCGGCGACTATGGTTACGGGCAAGTGTACTACCACCTATGGCATTAAGGGTCTCGTTGCAGAAACAGACGCAGTAGTACATACAGGGAAAACACACCAGGCTGCGTTACAAAGGGCACCACCACATTCCAGACGTAGTGCACTATCTTTGGCCAGAGCCCATATAGGACCCTGGTCAAAAGTAGTGCACTATCTTTGGCCAGAGCCCATATAGGACCCTAGTCAAAAGTAGTGCATTATCTTTGGCCAAAGCCCATATAGGACCCTGGTCAAAATATGGAAAATAGGTTGTCATTTGGGATGCAGACCAACTAAGGACTTGCTCATTACGGACAACAGAAAGTGAACTAAATGACATCTTCTCAGCAACTAGCTGCCATGAATCTGTGTCTGTGTCCTGTAGCAGACCTGTGTTGAAATATTATTTGAAAATAATTTCAAATGCTTTCTCTGTGCTTGATTGATCTTGCCTAGTTTAATGGGACCAATAGAATAGTCCCACAACTGTAAACCCTGCCCATCTGGCACTCCAGGCAGGCTAAAGCAAACGATCAAAGTATTTGAGAGAGTTCAAAACAGAATATGAACCCAGGTCTGGTGGTGGCGTGCCTGTAACTTGGCTTGCATTGAATCTAGGTCGTAGAGCAACCCAGACTGGCATCCTATTCCCTACGTAGTGCACAACTTTTCACCAAGGCCCATAGGGATATAGTGGTCTATATAGGGAATAGGGTACCATTTGGGACGCACCCTGGTTCAAAATCATCTTTAATCCCTGCCTCCTTTCCCTGGGTTCCCTTGTTTGTCTCCCTTTAACTGTGTTAGCTTCCCTGTTTGTCTCCCTTTCTCTGTGTTGGCTTCCCTTGTTTGTCTCCCTTTCTCTGTGTTGGCTTCCCCTGTTTGTCTCCCTTTCTCTGTGTTGGCTTCCCTTGTTTGTCTCCCTTTCTCTGTGTTGGCTTCCCTTGTTTGTCTCCCTTTCTCTGTGTTGGCTTCCCCTGTTTGTCTCCCTTTCTCTGTGTTGGCTTCCCTGTTTGTCTCCCTTTCTCTGTATTGGCTTCCCTTGTTTGTCTCCCTTCTCTGTGTTGGCTTCCCTTGTTTGTCTCCCCTTCTCTGTGTTGGCTTCCCTTGTTTGTCTCCCCTTCTCTGTGTTGGCTTCCCCGTTCTCCCTCACATAATCCAGCATCTTTCATTCCACTGTGACGAGATTAGAGGGAAACCACTCCGTAATCTGACTCATTCGATCAAGGTCACCTTCTTTGACACAATTCCACATGGCAGCATATGTACAGACCGGTACTATTGTTATAATAGTAATAGCCAGGACATTGTTGTGCTGTAATAACGTTGTAATATAGGATATTGATAAGTGAGACATTATAAAGCCCATCTACACAGACAGACGTATTCATTCACTGTAAGGGAATTTGTCCATGGTTCTATTCTTTCTGCTCGAAGTTCAACATTTTTATTAATCAAATTGCAGACCGCAAATGATCTGAAATACTTGATATTAACAGATTAAAGAGTCCAGTTCAAGTTTAAAGAAGAAGAAAATTGTAAAAAAGTAATTTGAGCCATCCAACAAGATGTTGAAGTAAACTACTGTGTTCACCAGATTACTTCAAATTAAGAAAATAAATTGGAAGCCAGGTAGGCTACATTTGATGCTAACGACGAGTGTCACACCGATTTGACGTTATTATATCAGATACCCACTGATACTGTACTATACGTTTAACCTACCTAATCTTTGAAAGAGGGACAATCACAAACTATATAAAAACACGAAAACACACGCTGAATGCTTAATTTAGCCAACTAGGAATAACAGCTTGTCCAACATTGTGACAGGGACTCACCTGAAATAGTCCTTCTCCCCAAGGAGACGTTTAGTAGCCTACTGGGGATGAAGAGCAACAATGTAGCCACCTGTACTGTAGTCTGTGTGTGTCTGCCTGGCCAACGGTGTAGGTAGGTTATATTGCAACGTGGTAGAGCAGGTTGGGTTTCGAGAAGGGAGAAGTCTCTCCCTGGAATACATGCACCTGTTATTCTACTACTAAATTACATTAACAAGAGAATTAGCGAGACAAATTATAAACTAGAAAAACAAACCACGACACTCCTACCACGACACCTTCCTATGATTTTCTTCAGTTTAGGTAGCCTATATATGGCCGCGGGACTCCATCGTAATAAACGGAGCAGTCATATATTCTGTTGTAACTGTAACAGCAAATTCATTTATAGGCGCAATAACATTCCAACTGGTGCCGGTTCGCTCTTTCGTGAATCAGCAGTGCATTTATCCAAAGCTAATTTAGCCTGTCTGCTATCATCACAATCCGATACAGAATATAGAACAGGCTTTCGCTCTCCAGTCATCTTGTAGACAAAAACTACCTTACAGAGAGCCGGCCAACTTCCGCTTCACAGCACGTCCAAAACGGAGCATGTCGGACTCTGTCGGTTCGCACAACTAGCGCAGTTATTCTACAATTGACCATGAATTCGGCAGCGAAAGCGTTATGCATGCATGACCTGTGATGCGTGTTGGTGCCTGGCTATTTTTATACATCGGTTGGCTACATGCCGGTATAGACAGCTGCTAGGTTTTCATGTCATTTCAAATCAATGCTTCTTTTACAAACGCCGCAGTGCACTTCCACTCTGCACCAGACATTCCATTTTTATGCCCACAGGAACGGAATTCAAACACGCGTCTCCTTTTATTCCATCACTATCTTTTCCCACATCCTAAGGATGTCCCTGTGTACTGGGCCTATGGTGCTTTTTTCTGAAATGCTAATTGTCTATGGAGTTATTTCAGCATATACATATCAGCGTTAGCCGTATTGCATTGTCAGATCTTCCATAAAACACCTCACTAAATAATGACCCCATGTATCCATCTTTGCCGGCTTACAAACGTCGCATACCTGCTCCTCCATCTCGGTGCATTCGAGCGGTCCTCCTGTCGTTGCAGCATCATCCGCGGCTGCTGCCTCAGAGGCCATGGTCGTCGGTTGGCGGGAGATGCATCCAGCCTCGGCTCCCCAGCAGATGGCCTCACTAAAATCAATAGGATACTATCTCCATCTACTGGCGGTGAAGGAAAGGGAACTAGGAAAGGTGTCTGAAAACAGACCAATACTATTTTTTATTAGCAAGCATCAAATGCAAACAATACAGGCAATCATACAAACATGTATAAACATGTTCAGTAACATCTGACCACACAAACAAGAGCCAATGCATTTACATAATATCAACAGAAAAGTGCCTTAGGCCAAATTAATTAAGATTATGTGTCTGAAAATTTCAGATGAGACAATACTTTTTCCAATGGGAGTAACAAAAAAAAAGTGTGCATCAACTATATCGTTTTTGGTCATGCCTGTCTAAACCGCCCCTCTGTGTGAGCATCAGAACCACTGAACCCAACTCTTACCTGACCCGCACAGCCTGCAGAGATGAGAGAGGCCACACACTCTAGATAGAGATAGAGAGAGAGGACACACACACACACACTTTGAAATTAAAATATGTCACTCTAAATAGCATCTGCTGAATGACAAAAAATGTAATGTGTAAATGTTATTGTGTGTTACTTAGCCTGCCCCTCCAACCTAACCTTCACAGGGCTACCCCTGCCCCTCCAACCTAGCCTTCACAGGGCTACCCCTGCCCCTCCGACCTAGCCTTCACAGCGCTACCCCTGCACCTCCAGCCTAGCCTTCACAGGGCTACAGCTGCCCTTGCAATTAGCCTTCACGTGGCTACCCCTATGCCCTCCAACAAAGCCTTCACAGTGCTACTGCCCCTCTAACCAAGCCTTCACAGGGCCTGTCTGCAGCTGTAAATCCAGGAGTGGCCTCCATTGCCACCAAAAGTCTCACAAGTAAAGGAAAAAAGGCACAATGGATTCCATAAGCAAGTAAATGTGTTTTTTCCATGTTAGATGCTGGATGCAGCTGTAGGGAGGGTTCCAGTCCTGCCTGAAAGTAGCAGGGAGAGCCAGTAGGAGGTGTAGAACAACTGACTGAGGCCCTCACACAACAGTCCACATAACTCCTCTCCAGTGAGAATGCTCCCATTCTGGGCTGCTCTGGTCTGGAGAGGCTGCCGCTCGGCTGCTCTGGTCTGGAGAGGCTCCCGCTCGGCTGCTCTGGTCTGGAGAGGCTCCCGCTCGGCTGCTCTGGTCTGGAGAGGCTCCCGCTCGGCTGCTCTGGTCTGGAGAGACTGCCGCTCGGCTGCTCTGGTCTGGAGAGGCTACCGCTCGGCTGCTCTGGTCTGGAGAGACTGCCGCTCGGCTGCTCTGGTCTGGAGAGGATACCGCCGGCTGCTCTGGTCTGGAGAGGCTCGGCTGCTCTGGTCTGGAGAGGCTCCCGCTCGGCTGCTCTGGTCTGGAGAGGCTTCCGCTCGCTGCTCTGTTCTGGGAGAGGCTCTGGTCTGGAGAGGCTCCCGCTCGGCTGCTCTGGTCTGGAGAGGCTACCGCTCGGCTGCTCTGGTCTGGAGAGGCTCCCGCTCGGCTGCTCTGGACTGGAGAGGCTCCCGCTCGGCTGCTCTGATCTGGGTATGCCCCTGTGTTTGAGGATATACTGCATCTCTGATTCACAACAGGTCCGAATGTAGAACCATATCTGTTCTGTATGTGTGTGTGTGTGTGTGTGTGTATGTCTGTTTACCTTAAGAGCAGCCTGATGAAGGCAGGATCTCTTGAAGCCACAGTGTCTTGTGTATGTTCCGTTGACCTCTCCCCCTTCCCGAACCAGCAACTCCACCATCTCTGTGTGTCCTGCGTCTACAGCTACACAGACCATCCAATAGCATTAGGTGTAAAACTTCTAAGAAGGTTGACGAAGTCCTTCTGTTGTGTGTGTGTTACCTGAGTACAGAGGACAGGACATAGAGATGCCGTCAGCTGGCTTGTTGGGGGTCAGCGTCTGTTTCAAGGAGGAGTTGGACCACATCCAGGTGTCCATTCTGAACAGCCATGTACCGCACCGACTGACCCGCATCTGTCACAGTGTTCACGTAGGCAAGGCAACCAAGGGAAGAGGTTGCTGCACCGAGCCAATGGAAAGAGGATCCTCTTTAGCCTATTGAGGTGCACTTTCAGGTGCCAAGTAGGCTCGGGCAGTGTACCGTATACCGGTGTATTTGGAAAAAGCCACGGGATGTTTAAAAAAAAAAAAAAAAAAATCCATCGTAACTATTTATTTGAAGTTTATTTTAAAACATTTGAATATTTGTATTTACTTTTTTAAGTAAATACCTGCAGTCCACTTGTGCAATACATTAGGAGATGAAGAAGATCAAGTTGTTCACTTCAACTGTCACAATGTTTCATTATGAAGCTTACCGGTCGTCCCCAGTCATATGCTGTTTGTTTACTCACTGTTGTGCAGCAGAGGCCAGCAGCATGTCACCCTGTGACCCTGTTGGACTAATTGTCATATTGATACAGCATGTCACCCTGTAGCTCACTGCTGTTTGCCTCTTAAGCAGGGTCAGTCCCTGGATGGGAGACCAGATGCTGCTGGAAGTGGTGTCGGAGGGCCAGTAGGAGGCACTCTTTCCTCTGGTCTAACAAATTGGTCAATAAAGATTCAATGGCATTAATTGTAAGAGCTCACTGCTGGGTGTTAACCCAGGTGTCCAGCTAAATTCCCCATCTGGCCCTCATACCATCATGGACACCTAATCATCCCCAGCTTCCAATGGGCTCATTCATCTTCCCTGTAACTATTGGGTGGAATGAGGCCAGCAGCATGTCACCCTGTAGCTCACTGCTGTTAGTTTACTCACTGTTGAGGCCAGCAGCATGTCACCCTGTAGCTTCACTGCCAAAAAAACTCACTGTTGTGCAGCTGCATGTCATTTATCCCACTGCTGTTAGTTTACTCACTGTTGTGCAGCAGACAATGTCACCCTTAGCCCACTGCTGTTAGTTTACTCACTGTTGTCCAGGCCAGCAGCATGTCACCCTGGCTCACTGCTGTTAGTTTACTCACTGTGATGGGAAATGTGTTCACTAGCTTTAGAGGCCAGCAGCATGTCACCCTGTAGCTCACTGCTGTTAGTTTACTCACTGTTGTGCTGCAGCATGTCACCCTGTACATGTGCAGCAGAGGCCAGCAGCATGTCACCCTGTAGCTCACTGCTGTTAGTGTGTTGTGCAGCAGAGGCCAGCAGCATGTCACCCTTAGCTCAACTTATCTCACTGCTGTTAGTTTACACTGTTGTGCATAGGCCAGCAGCATGTCACCCTGTAGCTCACTGCTGTTAGTTTACTCACTGTTGTGCAGCAGAGGCCAGCAGCATCCTGTAAAGTTTACTCACTGTTGTGCAGCAGAGGCCAGCAGCATGTCACCCTGTAGCCCACTACTGTTTGTTTACTCAGGTCACCCTGTAGCCCACTGCTGTTAGTTTACTCACTGCATTGTGCAGCAGCATGTCACCCTGTAGCCACTGCATTTGTTTACTCACTGCAGCAGAGGCCAGCAGCATGTCACCAACCTACACTAAACCACATAACATTACTAAGAACATTACTGTTATCTCCATGCTTCTCATATTCATTCATGTCACTTCTTCCCAGTTGCCAGGACAACAAACTGCTTATTTGTTGTCTGATCATGCCTCAGTTGTCATGTTTTAATTTTATTGTTGCAAAAAAATACCCTGTTGGACAATATAGAAAAACAAACAGAGAGACCAGACAACAGAGTAGGAGGCACTCTTTCCTCTGGTCTAAACATTGGTCAAACAGAGTACACAACAGAGTCATCTAAACATAACAAACAGAGTACACAACAGAGTATCTCCAAAAAAAACATGTGCAAACAGAGTCCAAACACAACATTTCTGAGTCCAATACACTAAAACATAACTAAAACATTAGTTATTCTCCAGTGCCAGGACAACAAACTGCTTATTTGTTGTCTGAGTAGTTGTCTTTTTAATTTTATTGTTAAAAAATACCAATATAGAAAAACAAACAGAGTACACAACAGATATCTAAACAAACAAACAGAGTACACAACAGAGTATCTAAACATAACAAACAAACAGAGTATCTAAACACAAACAACAGAGTATCTAAACATGGCAAACAGAGTACACAACAGAGTATCTAAACATGGCAAACAGAGTACACAACAGAGTATCTAAACATAACAAACAGAGTACACAACAGAGTATCTAAACATGTTCTTTATATATTTCAAACAGAGTACACAACAGAGTATCTAAACATGGCAAACAGAGTACACAACAGAGTATCTAAACATGGCAAACAACAGTCAGGGTAATGCAGCCCATACATTATGTCAACACCTTATCACTACATTCAACCTTTTGGTTGTTTTTGTTATCAGAAGAAGACATGTTCTTTATATATTGTTCAATTTCATTCCAAAAATAGTAAAGAGGTTTTTGTCATTACATTTATGAATATGGAATTGAGATAAAATACCAATGAGGTTGATTTAAGAAGAAAGACTTTGCTATACTTTTAAAACCAAATATCACATTTTCAAAGTAGAAGGGAAAATGTTTATGATCGAAAACAATCTCCAGATATCTTGTCACAGCTTCCTGGTAGAACAGCAATACCAAACTAATTGTGAAGCAGTCTCCAGTTGGTCATCATAGAAGGTAATGTTGGCCATTACAGAAGGTAATGTTGGTAATCACAGAAGGTAATGTTGATCATTACAGAAGGTAATGTTGATCATTACAGAAGGTAATGTTGATCATTACAGAAGGTAATGTTGATCATCACAGAATGTAATGTTGGTCATTACAGAAGGTAATGTTGGTAATTACAGAAGGCAATGTTGCTCATTACAGAAGGTAATGTTGGTCATTACAGAAGGTAATGTTGGCCATTACATAAGGTAATGTTTGGTAATGCTGTTCATTAAAGAAGGTAATGTTGGTCATTACAGAATGTGATGTTGGTAATCACAGAAGGTAATGTTGATCATTACAGAATGTAATGTTGGTCATTACAGAAGGTAATGTTGGTAATTACAGAAGGTAATGTTGGCCATTACATAAGGTAATAGAAGGTAATGTTGATCATTACAGAATGTAATGTTGGTCATTGCAGAAGGTAATGTTGGTCATTACAGAAGGTAATGTTGGCCATTACATAAGGTAATGTTTGGTAATGCTGTTCATTAAAGAAGGTAATGTTGGTCATTACAGAATGTGATGTTGGTAATCACATAAGGTAATGTTGATCATTACAGAAGGTAATGTTGATCATTACAGAAGGTAATGTTGGTCATTACAGAAGGTGATGTTGGTCATTACAGAAGGTAATGTTGGTCATTACAGAAGGTGATGTTGGTCATTACAGAAGGTGATGTTGGTCATTACAGAAGGTAATGTTGATCATCACAGAAGGTAATGTTGATCATCACAGAAGGTAATGTTGATCATTACAGAAGGTAATGTCAGTAATGTTGGTCATTACAGAAGGTAATGTCAGTAATGTTGGTAATTACAGAAGGTAATGGTGGTAATTACAGAAGGTAATGTCAGTAATGTTGGTAATTACAGAAGGTACAAGAAACATCAATGTATTTTAAAAAAACGTCAAGATCATGTTTAGTAGGGCAGTACTTGTGGATTAATTTATATGAAACCTCTTTAATATTAGTAGTTAAAAGAAACTTCTGAGAAAGAGACCAAACATTTTCCCAATGAATATTTCTTAAAAGGGCATTCGAGAAAGACATGACATATGGGCCAAAATCCTTTCTCTGGCCAAAAGCTACGCCATGCCCACGGACGCCATGCCCACGGACGCCATGCCCACGGACGCCATGCCCACGGACGCCATGCCCACGGACGCCATGCCCACGGACGCCATGCCCACGGACGCCATGCCCACGGACGCCATGCCCACGCCATGCCCACGGACGCCATGCCCACGGACGCCATGCCCATGCCCACGGACGCCATGCCCACGGACGCCATGCCCACGGACGCCATGCCCACGGACGCCATGCCCACGGACGCCATGCCCACGGACTCCATGCCCACGGACGCCATGCCCACGGACGCCATGCCCACGGACTCCATGCCCACGGACGCCATGCCCACGGGACGCCATGCCCACGGACGCCATGCCCCGGACGCCATGCCCACGGACGCCTCCATGCCCACGCCATGCCCACGGACGCCATGCCCACGGACGCCATGCCCACCACGGGACGCCATGCCCACGGACGCCATGCCCACGGACTCCATGCCCACGGACGCCATGCCCACGGACGCCATGCCCACGGACTCCATGCCCACGGACGCCATGCCCACGGACGCCATGCCCACGGACGTTAGTTCCTTCTCCGCAACGAAGTATGTAGCGAACATCGAGCAGCGGAATGATTCAGTTTGAGTTGCCAGGCAACCTAGTTGTGCGTTTGAAAGTCAGTCTAATGAGGCTTCGCATAACTCTGACCCCAACAGCTGCTTTGACAAAAAAGACCCTTCTTAACTTTTAACAATTCCCGCCTTGTGTTACCAGTACAACAAATCTCCTCCATAAAAACACCTGTGCAACCAATGCAATAATGGCAATTAACTATCAATAATATGCAAAGCTGTATCGGGAAAACACACGAACATTACAGACTTATAACGGCAGGACAGTAGAATCCTGCTGTAAACATATGACACCCATTCATGTTATCGTCCATAATAACAGTCCTCAGACGATGATCACTCTTCTGACGGTGATTATACTCGTAACACCTGAGTGGGCGGGTGCAGTGTCCAGACGCACATTTCAGGCATTTTGATTGGTTTGTGAGTGACACATAGATAGGTTGAGTAGCCAAACTAACGTGACTGAGGGGGAAAGTTACCCTATCTGCACTGACCCTACACACACACTCCCTAGACTATATACACACACCATATACACACTCACTTACACACCCCACGTTGACAGTCCCACACAAAACCCTCACACATTCACATACACTACATAGGCACACATCTTCCCTGGGTTGGAGTTTCACATCCTCAACTTGAGGATGACGATGGCCAGGATGACGAAGAAAGTGTTCCAGCCCAGGGTGACAACAAAGCCTCGCCACACTATCATCCTGGAGAGACCCCAGCCTGAGGGAGAGACAAGGTAAGATGGTGTCTTTCTCTGTGTGTGTGGGAGAGAGAGTTTGTGTGTGTTTGTACTGTGATATGAAGATGAGACAGACAGACAGACAGACAGACAGACAGACAGACAGACAGACAGACAGACAGACAGACAGACAGACAGACAGACAGACAGACAGACAGACAGACAGACAGACAGACAGACAGACAGACAGACAGACAGACAGACAGACAGACAGACAGACAGACAGACAGACAGACAGACAGACAGACAGACAGACAGACAGACAGAGAGAGCAGGATATCTTTCCTCCACTGTGAGCTCGGGACTATGTTGTGCATGTGTGTGTGTGTGTGTGTAAACTCAGCAAAAAAAGAAACGTTTCTTTTTCAGGACCTTGTCTTTCAAAGATAATTCGTAAAAATACAAATAACTTCACCGATTTTCATTGTAAAGGGTTTGAACACTTTCCCATGCTCGTCGGTCGCTAAGACACTAACAGCTTACGGACGGTAGGCAATTAAGGTCACAAAACTTAGGACACTAAAGAGGCCTTTCTACTGACTCTGAAAAACACCAAAGAAAGATGCCCAGGGTCCCTGCTCACCTGCGTGAATGTGCCTTAGGCATGCTGCAAGGAGGCATGAGGACTGCAGATGTGGCCAGGGCAATACATGGCAATGTCCGTACTGTGAGACGCCTAAGACAGCGCTACAGGGAGACAGGACGGACAGCTGATCGTCCTCGCAGTGGCAGCCCATGTGTAACAACACCTGCACAGGATCGGTACATCCGAACATCACCCATGCGGGAGAGGTACAGGATGGCAACAACAACTGCCCGAGTTACACCAGGAACGCACAATCCCTCCATCAGTGCTCAGACTGTCCGCAATGGGCTGAGAGAGGCTGGACTGAGGGCTTGTAGGCCTGTTGTAAGGCAGGTCCTCACCTCTCCTATGGGCACAAACCCACGTCGCTGGACCAGACAGGACTGGCAAAAAGTGTTCTTCACTGACGAGTCACGGTTTTGTCTCACCAGGGGTGATGGTCGGATTCGAGTTTATTATCGTTGAAGGAATGAGCGTTACACCGAGGCCTGCACTCTGGAGCGGGATCGATTTGGAGGTGGAGGATCCATCATGGTCTGGGATGGTGTGTCACAGCATCATCGGACTGAGCTTGTTGTCGTTGCAGGCAATCTCAACACTGTGCGTTACAGGGAAGACATCCTGCTCCCTCATGTGGTTCCCTTCCTGCAGGCTCATCCTGACATGACCCTGCAGCATGACAATGCTACTAGCTATACTGTTCGTTCTGTGTGATTTCCTGCAAGACAGGAATGTCAGTGTTCTGCCATGGCCATCGAAGAGCCCGGATCTGAATCCCATTGAGCACATCTGGGACCTGTTTGATCGGTGGGTGAGGGCTAGGGCCATTCCCCCCAGAAATGTCTGGGAACTTGCAGGTGCATTGGTGGAAGAGTGGGGTAACATCTCACAGCAAGAACTGGCAAATCTGGTGCAGTCTACAAGGAGGAGATGCACTGCAGTACTCAATGCAGCTGGTGGCCACAGCAGATACTGACTGTTACTTTTGATTTTGACCTTTGATCAGGTACACATTATTCAATTTCTGTTAGTCACATGTCTGTGGAACTTGTTCAGTTTATGTCTCAGTTGTTGAATATTGTTATGTTCATACACATATTTAAACATGTTAAATTTGCTGAAAATAAACGCAGTTGACAGTGAGAGGACTTTTTTTGTTGTTGCTGAGTTTAAGTACAGTATTTATATTTGTGTGTGTGTGTCTGTGTGTGTGAGTGTGTGTGTCTGTGTGTGTGTGTTACCTCTGTACATGATGCATCGTAGGGCTTCAGAAGCGTATGTCTGGGGCAGGGCCAGACTGATGTAACGTAGTGGATAGGGGATACATTCCACAGGCCAGATTATACCTGTAGAGAGAGGAGGAAAGAGACTGTCTTAGAGAAAGAGAGAGTGAGATGTGTGTGTGTGTGTGTGCTGTTCTTCTTTGTGAGGTTCAGAAGACAGAGACATGTCCTAAACTGATCTGCTTTGGCAACATGGATTTTCTTCCAAGAAAGTATTAATTTCAGAAAGAGTAATTGAACTGAACTGAATAGGATTTAATTCAACTTTATTGAATTGCCTCAGGACTACCTGACATGATGACTCCTTGCTGTCCCCAGTCCACCTGGCCGTGCTGCTGCTCCAGTTTCAACTGTTCTGCCTGCGGCTATGGAATCCTGACCTGTTCACCGGACGTGCTACCTGTCCCAGACCTATTATTTGACCATGCTGGTCATTTATGAATATTTGAACATCTTGGCCATGTTCTGTTATAATCTCCACCCGGCACAGCCAAAAGAGGACTGGCCACCCATCATAGCCTGGTTCCTCTCCAGGTTTCTTCATAGGTTTTGGGTTTCCTAGGGAGTTTTTCCTAGCCACCGTGCTTCTACACCTGCATTGCTTGCTGTTTGGGGTTTTAGGCTGGGTTTCTGTACAGCACTTTGAGATATCAGCTGATGTACGAAGGGCTATATAAATTGATTTGATTTGATATTGAGAGAACATGGAAGACACTATTGTAGTTTGGCATAGTTATGGAAATCAAACCCCCTAAAACATACTACTGACTATTGAGGTAAAAGACAGTGTGTGTCTCTGTGTGCTAGCGTGTGTATGTGCGTCCGTGTGTGTGTCACGTACCACTAACGATGAGGTTGAGGAAAAAGACAGTGTGTGTGTATGTGCGTCCGTGTGTGTGTGTGTGTGTGTGTGTGTCACCTACCACTAACGATGAGGTTGGGGTAGAAGATACCAAGGGCAGCTTGGGTGGCGTTCTGTTCGTCATCGATGGCGGATGAGATGACCAGACCAAAGGAAGTGCCTGTTATGCCCTGCAGCACGATCAGAGCTATAACCAACACCAGGCTCCCCTCATTAGGGATCTGGAGGGAGGGAGGGAGGCGGAGGAGGGGGAGAAAGAGGAGAAGGAAAGCGAGAGTTGGAGGAGGGGGAGAAGGAGAAGGACGGAGAGAGAGAGGACAGGGATTGGAGGAGGAGACAGTAAAAAGTGAGAAAGACAGAAAAGGAGGGAAGGTAACAAGAGAGAGGAAGGTGAAAGAGCATGTCATGTTATTCAATGATATAGTGTCTGTTACATTGTCACAATACAGAGACCTGTGTGTGTGTGTGTGTGTGTGTGTGTGTGTGTGTGTGTGTGTGTGTGTGTGTGTGTGTGCGTGCGTGCGTGCGTGCGTGCGTGCGTGCATGTGTGTGTGTGTGTTACCTTAAAGACAAGCAGCATTAAGATCAGTAGTAGAATTATCTGGACACTGATGATAATCAGCTGGGAGATGAGATACGCCAGCACGGTCTCCATTGAACTCACACCTTGGGGAGGGAGAGGGAGAGGGAGAGGGAGAGGGAGAGGGAGAGGGAGAGGGAGAGGGAGAGGGAGAGGGAGAGGGAGAGGGAGAGGGAGAGGGAGAGGGAGAGGGGGAGGGAGAGGGAGAGGGAGAGGGAGTACACTGTGGCTAAATATTTGACCATGGTTACTGATCAAAACCTTAGAAAAACCTTGACAAAGTACAGGCTCAGTGAACACAGCCTTGCCATTGAGAAGGGTAGACACAGGAAAACCTGGCTCCCTGTAGAGGACAGGCTGTGCAACCACTGCACCGCAGCAGAACCTGGCTCCCCGTAGAGGAAAGGCTGTGCAACCACTGCACCGCAGCAGAACCTGAGACGGAGCTGCATTTCCTGACAAAATGTCAAAAATATAAACAATTAGAGAGTGTCATTTCCCCAAATTTAAAAACCCTTATTCAAGAAACCGTTCCACTCACAGCAGAGGCTCCCTTGTCTAGAATAAGAGCTCAAAAGCCAATCATCTCCTCTTTAAGTTCTCGGTTTCAAAGACCTCTCTGATGAGACTAGGCTACCCGTCCTGTTGGGGGAGGACGCAGAGAGCTGTGGGTTGGCAGCGCACTACATTGCTGCCTGCCATAAGTTGAGGTACAGTGTCTGACAGACCAATCAACCTGCACATGTCCTCTACTGTATGCTTATTGTTATTGTTCAATGTGTTGGTTATTTTGACACTTGGTTATTGTTGTTACTGTTGTCCCGTTGACAATTTTGATTCTCATTTTAATTTTTTATATTGTAAATATCCAAAATAAGCTTTGGCAAAATGTACATAGTTACGTCATGGCAATAAAGCAAATTGAATTGAATTGAGAGACGGAGAGAGGGAGAATGAGGAAGAGAGAAAGAGGAATAGAGAGAAAGAGAGAGAGTAAGGAGAGAGAGAGAATAAGAAAGAGAGCGATAGAGAGAGAGAGGAGGAATAGAGAAAGAGAGAGGAGTAAGAAGGAGAGAGAAAAGAAGAGGGAGAGGTAGAGAGAGAGAGAGAGAGAGAGAGAGAGAGAGAGAGAGAGAGAGAGAGAGAGAGAGAGAGAGAGAGAGAGAGAGAGAGAGAGAGAGAGAGAATAGGAAGAACATAGAGAAAAAGGGAGAAGCAATGTATTTATTGTTTCATAATGTGGGGCCCATGGTGATTTAGCTAAATAGTCAATTATTGGACACGACCCTATCTGCATTGAGCCTTTCTGCACTGAGCCTTTCTGCACTGACCCTATCTGCACTGAGCCTATCTGCACTGACCCTATCTGCACTGACCCTATCTGCACTGAGCCTATCTGCACTGAGCCTATCTGCACTGAGCCTATCTGCACTGAGCCTATCTGCACTGAGCCTTTCTGCACTGAGCCTTTCTGCACTGAGCCTATCTGCACTGAGCCTTTCTGCACTGACCCTATCTGCACTGACCCTATCTGCACTGAGCCTATCTGCACTGAGCCTATCTGCACTGACCCTATCTGCACTGAGCCTATCAGCACTGAGCCTATCTGCACTGACCCTTTCTGCACTGAGCCTTTCTGCACTGAGCCTTTCTGCACTGAGCCTATCTGCACTGAGCCTTTCTGCACTGAGCCTATTTACACACACATTAGACACAACGCATACCGAAACAACACAAACACACATTCACATATAGTACCAGTCAAAAGTTTGTACACACCTATTCATTCAAGGTTGAAGCTTTAAATTTGTACTATTTTTACTCTATTTTTTTGAAGACATCAAAACTATGAAATAACACATGGAATCATGTAGTAACCAGAAAAGTGTTACACAAATCAAAATATATTTTATATTTGAGATTCTTCAAAGTAGCCCTCCTCTGCCAAATACTCTACAGAAAATGACCATGGTGATGAATCAACTAGTTTTAGGCACTGTTATCATGTAGACACTTGGCTGTTGTCAGAATAATTCATGCTGTCGTCTTCCAAGCATTGTAGTCAACTGTAAACCTCTATAGTGCACTATGGGCTCAGATCATCATCCGTGTACTGACCAGTATTGACCACTAGGGGGAGATGGTGGATCATTCTGATTAAAATCTTTTATTTATTTTTATTTGTCACATGCGCTGGTGTACACTATTGTGAAATGCTAGTTTATGAGCCATTCCCAACAATATATGCAGAGTTAAAAAATAATCATACAAATACAAAATAGAATGAAATATATTGAACAAAAAATATAAACTCAATATGCTAAAAATGTATACGATTTTACTGAGTTACAGTTCATATAAGGAAATCAGTCAATTTAAATAAATTCATTAGGCCCTAATCTATGGATTTCATATCACTGGGCAGAGGCACAGCCATGGGTGGGCCTGGGAAGGCATGGGCCCACCCACTGGGAATCCAGGCCCAGCAAATCGGAATGATTTCTCCCCCACTAAAGAGCTTTATTACAGACAGAAATACCCCTCAATTTCATCAGCAGGTGGCTGGTCTCAGACACAGGTGAAGAAGCAGAATGTGGAGGTTCTGGGTTGGCATGGTTACACGTGGTCTACGGTTGTGAGGCCAGTTAGAGATTAACGTTAAATTCTCTGGCAACAGCTCTGGTGGACATTCCTGCAGAACTTGAGACATCTGTGGCATTGTGATGTGTGACAAAACTGCACATTTGAGTGGCCTTTTATTGTCCCCAGCACAAGGTGCACCTGTGTCATGATCGTGCTGTTTAATCAGCTTCTTGATATGCCACACCTGTCAGGTGGATGAATTATCTTGGCAAAGGAGAAATGCTCACTAACAGGGACGTGAACAAATTTGTGCACAACATTTGAGAGCGATAAACTTTTTGTGCGTATGGAACATTTCTGGGATATTTTATTTCATGAAACATGTTGCTTTTATGTTTTTGTTCAGTATAGTTGTGTGTACGTTTTAAGCTAAGGATCTAATCTCCTGCTTTCAGACATTTCACCACCTAGATTACGAGGGTTAGATTTGCATCCAAAAATGTCATGTCAGCACAAAGCATGTACAACATCTAGTATAATGATTAGCTTCATATACATAGTCTACAGCTGAACAGTATGTCAACAGTGTGTGAGTTAAGCTTCTGCAGCATAATGTCAAGGGCTGCATTGCAAATGCCCATAAGACTAATGCCATCATGCTATTGGCCAGTGGTTCCCAACTCCGGTCCTCGAGTACTCCCTCCCAACAGTACAGTTTTATTGTAACTGTGGACAAACACCTGATTCAACTTGTCAACTAATCATCAGGCCCTCTGAGTTGAATCAGGTTTGTTTGTCCGGGGCTACAACAATGTGTGCTGTTGGGGGAACTGGAGGACTGGATTTGGGCTGTTGTGGGAACTGGAGGGTTGGAGTTGGGGGAACTGGAGGGTTGGAGTTGGGCTGTTGTGGGGAACTGGAGGGTTGGAGTTGGGCTGTTGTGGGGAACTGGAGGGTTGGGCTGTTGTGGGGAACTGGAGGGTTGGAGTTGGGCTGTTGTGGGGAACTGAAGGACTGGAGTTGGGCTGTTGTGGGGAACTGAAGGACTGGAGTTGGGCTGTTGTGGGGAACTGAAGGACTGGAGTTGGGCTGTTGTGGGGAACTGGAGGACTGGAGTTGGGCTGTTGTGGGGAACTGGAGGACTGGAGTTGGGCTGTTGTGGGGAACTGGAGTTGGGCTGTTGTGGGGAACTGGAGGACTGGAGTTGGGCTGTTGTGGGGAACTGGAGGACTGGAGTTGGGCTGTTTTGGGGAACTGGAGGACTGGAGTTGGGCTGTTTTGGGGAACTGGAGGACTGGAGTTGGGCTGTTGTGGGGAACTGGAGGACTGGAGTTGGGCTGTTGTGGGGAACTGGAGGACTGGAGTTGGGCTGTTGTGGGGAACTGGAGGGTTGGAGTTGGGCTGTTGTGGGGAACTGGAGGGTTGGAGTTGGGCTGTTGTGGGGAACTGGAGGGTTGGAGTTGGGCTGTTGTGGGGAACTGGAGGGTTGGAGTTGGGCTGTTTTGGGGAACTGGAGGGTTGGAGTTGGGCTGTTTTGGGGAACTGGAGGGTTGGAGTTGGGCTGTTTTGGGGAACTGGAGGGTTGGAGTTGGGCTGTTTTGGGGAACTGGAGGGTTGGAGTTGGGCTGTTTTGGGGAACTGGAGGGTTGGAGTTGGGCTGTTGTGGGGAACTGGAGGACTGGAGTTGGGCTGTTGTGGGGAACTGGAGGACTGGAGTTGGGCTGTTGGGGGAACTAGAGGACTGGAGTTGGGGGAACTGGAGGGTTGGAGTTGTGCTGTTGTGGGGAACTGGAGGACTGGAGTTGGGGGAACTGGAGGGTTGGAGTTGGGGGAACTGGAGGGTTGGAGTTGGGGGAACTGGAGGGTTGGAGTTGGGGAAATGGAGGGTTGGAGTTGGGCTGTTGTGGGGAACTGAAGGACTGGAGTTGGGCTGTTGTGGGGAACTGAAGGACTGGAGTTGGGCTGTTGTGGGGAACTGAAGGACTGGAGTTGGGCTGTTGTGGGGAACTGAAGGACTGGAGTTGGGCTGTTGTGGGGAACTGGAGTTGGGCTGTTGTGGGGAACTGGAGGACTGGAGTTGGGCTGTTGTGGGGAACTGGAGTTGGGCTGTTGTGGGGAACTGGAGGACTGGAGTTGGGCTGTTGTGGGGAACTGGAGTCGGGCTGTTGTGGGGAACTGGAGGACTGGAGTTGGGCTGTTGTGGGGAACTGGAGTTGGGCTGTTGTGGGGAACTGGAGGACTGGAGTTGGGCTGTTGTGGGGAACTGGAGGACTGGAGTTGGGAACCACTGCTATAGGCCTGTGGCTGCATTGGTGCTGCATGCCATTATCAGCTGCAAAATGGGTTCACATGGCCGATATCCTGAAAAAATAGTGACAATCAAATAAAACTAATTGGAGAGGTAAATGTTCAAATGAGAATAGAACACAGAAACAGACAAATTAGAGACAGATTCCTCTTTATTGCAGGATTGTGATTAATCAACATAACACTAGTTCATCTTGAATAATAGTTACATTAACACTTAACTGCACAAATCAACACTGTCAAAGTGTAAGCTAACTCCTAGGTAAAAGGTTAGACATTTTAGTAACACGTATGTTGTTATTACTAAAACAATTTCAGGTGAACAAAAACATGTCAATACCAGAGGTGTCCAACATCACTGATCTACTGGGGGAACAGACTTCTGTTAGGTTTGACACATTGAATCAGGTGTGTTAGTGCATGGCTGGAGCAGAAGCCTGCACACCCAGTACGGTTGGCCTGCTCCAGTTGTAATGTGTTTATACATAGTGTTACTTTTAAACTGTATTTTTCTTCACAAAAATGTACTAATATATAATCCATGGTATATTCTCTTGGGACATTAATTAGGACCTCTTCATCTGCAGACAGGGTTTCACAGCACTCTGTATCTGAGGACAGACATCGAAAAGAAACAGGCTGCATTATACTCAAGTTAGACAGCCCTGAATATTATGTTACTCTATATCTCTGTCCTCAGTATCTCACTAGGGGACTGGAACTAGAGAATAGTTTCATAATGTCCTCCCACAAAGGTACCTCCCCTATCTAGAGTAGCCTGCTCTCTGTCCTCAGTATCTCACTAGGGACTGGAACTAGAGAATAGTTTCATAATGTCCTCCCACAAAGGTACCTGCCCTCTCTAGAGTAGCCTGCTCTCTGTCCTCAGTATCTCACTAGGGACTGGAACTAGAGAATAGTTTCATAATGTCCTCCCACAAAGGTACCTGCCCTCTCTAGAGTAGCCTGCTCTCTGTCCTCAGTATCTCACTAGGGACTGGAACTAGAGAATAGTTTCATAATGTCCTCCCACAAAGGTACCTGCCCTATCTAGAGTAGCCTGCTCTCTGTCCTCAGTATCTCACTAGGGACTGGAACTAGAGAATAGTTTCATAATGTCCTCCCACAAAGATACCTGCCCTCTCTAGAGTAGCCTGCTCTCTGTCCTCAGTATCTCAATAGGGACTGGAACTAGAGAATAGTTTCATAATGTCCTCCCACAAAGGTACCTCCCCTATCTAGAGTAGCCTGCTCTCTGTTCTCTGACAGCTGGAACTGAAAGCTAATCCTTTCACCCTCTTCCATGGCTGTTAGCTAGCTAACTAGCTACAAAAGCATTTGGAGTTACAACGATAAATACATCAAGATAACTAACTAGCTAATATGAAGCTAGCAAACTGGTGATATTTAATTCACCTAGCTAGATACAGTATACAGTATGTAAAGTTTGTTAACCAGCGAACATTACGTTAGCAGCTAATTTGAGTTAGCCTGCACACTAAGTTTCTGTAGCAAGCAAGCTAATAATACATAGTTTTTTGATATTTACTTACTTGAATAGGTTCTCCCACTGACTCCATTTCCTGGGTCCTTAGAAATAATGGGAAATCTTCCAGAAGTTTCCGATGGTAACAAAACGCAGTCAGCCATATGGAGGATTGGAGGACTTCATCAGACTTGAGTTGGTCTTCCAACATGGGGGTTGCTAGGTGATTTGTGACGTCCTTGCAAGCCCTCTATAGGTGCTGTTTGGGATGCCTAGCCCAGGCCAAAATGTAAGCACTAAATAGGGAATATGGTGCCATTTTGTTACCCACTGTGTGAACTTTGACCTCTTACCTGAGACCCAGCACCTTTCCATTAGCCCTTCCTTCCTCTCTATCACGAAGGAGAGGGCCGTCAAGCCCACTGCGAGATAGAAAGTGATGCTGTGTAGAGAGAGAAGAAGGGGAGGGAGAGAATGAGGGGGAGTGAGAAGGAGGGAGAAGGGAGGGGGAGAGAGAAGGAGGGAGGGGGTAGAATGAGGGAGAAGGGAGGGGGGGGAGAGAGAAGGAGGGAGGGGGTAGAATGAGGGAGAAGTGAAGGAGAGAGGGTAGAGTGAGGGGAGAAGGGAGGGGGAGAGAGAAGGAAGGAGGGGGTAGAATGAGGAAGAAGGGAGGGGAGAGAAGGAGGGAGGGGGTAGAATGAGGGAGAAGGGGGGGGAGAGAGAAGGAGGGAGGGGGTTGAATGAGGGAGAAGGAAGGGGGAGAGAGAAGGAGGGAGGGGGTTGAATGAGGGAGAAGTGAGGGAGAGAGAGAAGGAGAGAGATTAGAATGAGAGAGAAGGGAGGGAGAAAAGGGGCAAAAGAGGATAAATCGAGAGAATAAAAAGAGGAAACATGAGGAAGTTATATGGAGTAGAGAGAGAGAGAGGAGCGAGAGAGACAGGAGAGAGACAGAGAGAGACAGGAGAAACATAGGGAGAGAGAGGGAGATACATGGAGAGAGAGAGAAAGAGAGAGCGACAGGGAGAGATTAAGAGGAGGGAAACCATAAGGCATACAGTATTTTAACAGATTATCATCTTCGTCTCAGTAAAGCTGACTAGGTTCAGACGTGGACTGAATCTCTACCTCAGAACGGCTCCTGGCGTCACAAACGTGGTGAAGTCTGAGTTCATGCTGCCATAGATGGGCTCCTCAAACTGGAAAGAGAAACGGGACAAAGAGAAATAGTCAGTTGAATACACTGAGTACACTGTGTATTCATCAGGAATGGATCAAACATTTGTATACATTCAACAACACGGGTTACATTGTGGTCTTGGGAAGACAACAGCTTGTCTCTATCAGACACTAGCAAGGCTAGTAGATGTGGATGGCAGAATACTATCAACACAGGGCCTGCTTCCCAAATGACACCCTATTCCCTACATAGGACACTACTTTTGACCACGGCCCTATGGACCATTTGTGACTTAACCAGGGTTTTAAGGGGATTTTCATACCTTGACAGGAAGAGAGAGCAGGTAAGACCTGCTACTCATCTTATACTGGATAAAACCCTGAAGAGGGAACAGAGAGGCAGAAGCCATATGAATAATAACACTAACACTCTCAAAAGTCAAAGAACACTTCCAAAACAGAATCATTCGCCACCTAATGACAAGACAAAGAAAAGGGAACTCTGGTGTACCTCAAAGGCATCTTTAATTTTTTTCTGAAGCATTAAGGCGATTTGTCGATCTGGAGAAAATACATTAAAAGGTTAAAACAATGTCACCATAAGTTTGACAAACATCACTTGAAAAATGTTTGATCTATTTCAATGATTTGAACGTTTACAGTATTTTGGAATAAAACTAATCAATCATTTACTTTGAAAAGCATCCAAAATCCATTTCCATTACTTGGGAGATGAGCCATCATTCAGAAGACCCCCACAGTATTGTAAAACAGTTACACTAACACCTAGAGGTCAATTTCACAGCCAAACTATCTATGCTATTCTATTGGCATTCTATTATATTCTAACAGTGTTCTATTCTATTCAGAACTATTCTATTCCAACAGTGTTCTATTCTATTCTATCGACATTCTATTCTAATCTAACAGTGTTCTATTCTATTCAGATCTATTCTATTCTAACAGTGTTATATTCTATTCAGATCTATTCTATTTTATCGGCATTCTATTCTAACAGTGTTCTATTTTATTCAGATCTATTCTATTCTATTCAGATCAACTATATTCTATCAGTATTCTATTCCAACAGTGTTCTATTCTATGCAGATCTATTCTATTGGCATTGTATTATATTCTAACAGTGTTCTATTCTATTCAGATCTATTCTATTGGCATTCTATTCTAACAGTGTTCTATTCAGATCTATTCTATGGCATTCTATTCTAACAGTGTTATATTCTATTCAGATCTATTCTATCGGCATTATATTATATTCTAACAGTGTTCTATTCTATTCAGATCTATTCTATTCTAGCAGTATTGTATTCTACTCTATTTGAAGGTACATTCTGGAACACTGTCACATGCCAACAGACTGCGGAGTGAAAGCTTACTGGTCAGGTCCAACCAGACGTGCACCGACCCTCCATCCACCACCTCCTTAGAGACCTGCCTCTGGATCATCCTGCATAATACAACACAGAACAAACATGATACTGTGTGTGTGCATGATACAGTAAGGATCCTGTATAACACAACACACACCACAGAGACATGATACTGTGTGTGTGCATGCAGTAAGCTACCTGGTTGGCCCAGGTGTGTGTGACCCTGATCGACAGGCAAGACCAGACTTTCCACTTCACGGCTGATCTCACACGCACACGCGCACACACGCACGCACACACACACACACACACACACACACACACACACACACACACACACACACACACACACACACACACACACACACACACACACACACACACACACACACACACACACACACACACACACACACACACACACACACACACACACACACACACACACACACACACACACACACACACGAGGAGGAGTCCATGCAGATACACACTGTCACAGACAGACATACTGGTGACTGGTGTACCCTTCCTCACCACAGAGTCATCATCACGTTAGATGCCTTGTTGACCTCACTGTGTGTGTGTATGTGTGTGTGTCTGTCCGTGTGTATCTGTCTATCTGTCTGTGTGTGGGTGTGTGTAAGACAGTGGAATGCTTTGTCACATTGGCAGCTGGAAGGTGCACAGGTTTCCATTACGCTGTAGGGAAGAATCTTGACACTGGTGGCCTTAAAGTTCAACAGCATTGCAAGTCATGGACAGTGATTTCACTTGCTTTGGCAATGTTAACACATGATTCCCATGCCAATAAAGCCCTTGAATTGAATTGAATTAAGAGAAGAGATAGAAGAGGCAAGAAGAGAGTAGAGTAGAGTAGAGTAGAGTAGAGTAGAGTAGAGTAGAGTAGAGTAGATTAGATTAGAGTAGAGTAGAGTAGAGTAGAGTAGAGTAGATTAGATTAGATTAGAGTAGAGTAGAGTAGAGTAGAGTAGAGTAGATTAGATTAGAGTAGAGTAGAGAGTAGAGTAGAGTAGAGTAGAGTAGAGTAGGTAGGGGAGGGGAGAGGAGGGGAGAGGAGAGGAGAGGAGAGGAAAAGAAGATAACAGAACAGAACAGAAGAGAAGAGAGAAGAACAGAAGAACAAGGGAAGAAGATGAGACTAGACTAGAGACAGGTCCAGAGGTAGGTCTCACCTCTTGGTCAGGTAGCTGGTAAAATTCTTTCCAAACCCGATGACGGCCCAGTACTCTCCGTTATAGGCCCCTGCAAAAGCCTCAGCATGGGACAGGTTCACCTAGGGCAGGGAGGGGCAGGGTACACCATCAGTGACTATAGCTAGGTCTTAAATTACACACTATTCCTCCATCAAGTGGACTAAGTCTGACCAGGAGGACAATGTTACACCCTATTCCTCCATCTAGTGGACTAAGTCTGACCAGGAGGACAGTGTTACACCCTATTCCTCCATCTAGTGGACTAAGTCTGACCAGGAGGACAGTATTACACCCTATTCCTCCATCTAGTGGACTAAGTCCGACCAGCAGGACAGTGTTACACCCTATTCCTCCATCTAGTGGACTAAGTCTGACCAGCAGGACAGTGTGGGAGATAGAAAACCGATTGGTCCAGTACCTGTTGCACGCTGGAGTTGTCCAGGAAGGAGAGCAGGGATTGGCTGAAGGAACTGGAGGAGGTCTCATTGTTGACCACAGCCACCTGTATTCCTTTGGGGTCTCCTCCGATACACAGACACATCAGAGAGATCTGCATGACTGGTAGAAGGAACTGGAAAAACAGGGACCTGGACAGATACAATGCAATCAGACTGGGGTTGCAGAACAACTTTCCCAGAATTCCCAGGTATTCCAGACATTTTGGTTGGAAGATTTAAGGGATCATCATCTTCATCATTATCGTGTCTGCCTTCCTCCAGCTCGTTCTACTCCTTTAATTCATCCTCATCCTCCTCACCCTGGCATTCTCTTCATCCGCACCGTGGTCTTGATAATCAGAGCTGCGATGTTCCTCCACTTTGGCATCACATGCCTGACTCGTACCTTCCAGTCCGCTACACACACACACACACACACACACACACACACACACACACACACACACACACACACACACACACACACACACACACACACACACACACACACACACACACACACACACACACACACACACACACACACACACACGTTTGTTTTACTATCCTTGTGGGGACCAAACAATTGATTTTCCATTCAAAATTGTATTTTTCCTAACCCTAACACTTAACCTAAACCTTACCTTAACCCCTAACCTAACCCTAACTCCTAATCATAACTGCTAACCCTAGTTCTAACCCTAATTGTAAACCTAAACCTAACCCCTAAGCCTAAAATGTCCCCACTTCTCTGAATTTTCCTTGTTTTACTATCCTCGTGAGGACTTCTGGTCCCGACTAGGAGAGTAAAACCCAACCCAACACACACACACACAGTATTAAATATCTTAGGAAATTCAATTCAAGACAATTTTGTAACCCAACATCTGAGTATATACAGTGTAGTGTCCATACAACCCTACATTTACCTGAGTATATACAGTGTAGTGTCCATACAACCCTACATTTACCTGAGTATATACAGTATAGTGTCCATACAACCCTACATTTACCTGAGTATAAACAGTGTAGTGTCCATACAACCCTACATTTACCTGAGTATATACAGTGTAGTGTCCATACAACCCTACATTTACCTGAGTATATACAGTGTAGTGTCCATACAACCCTACATTTACCTGAGTATATACAGTGTAGTGTCCATACAACCCTACATTTACCTGAGTATAAACAGTGTAGTGTCCATACAACCCTACATTTACCTGAGTATAAACAGTATAGTGTCCATACAACCCTACATTTACCTGAGTATATACAGTGTAGTGTCCATACAACCCTACATTTACCTGAGTATATACAGTATAGTGTCCATACAACCCTACATTTACCTGAGTATAAACAGTGTAGTGTCCATACAACCCTACATTTACCTGAGTATATACAGTGTAGTGTCCATACAACCCTACATTTACCTGAGTATATACAGTGTAGTGTCCATACAACCCTACATTTACCTGAGTATATACAGTGTAGTGTCCATACAACCCTACATTTACCTGAGTATATACAGTGTAGTGTCCATACAACCCTACATTTACCTGAGTATATACAGTGTAGTGTCCATACAACCCTACATTTACCTGAGTATATACAGTATAGTGTCCATACAACCCTACATTTACCTGAGTATTTGGGCAGCTCTTCAACTGGTCCCGGCCCGACTCCCAGGATTGGTTGAATCTCTTCCCGGCCGCTTTCGAGTGATTGGCCGCTCTCTAGTACCCCACCCTGAGGGTAGTTGCTGTGTTTGGAGCCCACCTGGTCTGAGGTCTCACACAGCTGCAGGAAGGCTTTCTCCAGGGTCTGCAGTGGGTGGATGGGGCAGTAGAGGAGATAGACAAAACAGTCAATTGAACACACAGATAACACAGTCAAGGGTTTATATGATCAGTGGTCAACACAGAACCAACTAAGCACAGACCGACGCAGGCGTCTTTTGGACTTGTGCTGTCCAGCCCGGGCCTTGATTTCAACGTCCACAGACATTCATTTTTTTCTCAGGTTCAGACCGGACCAAATCTGAGCCAATCATAGACATCTATTTTTAACAAGTTTGGATAGCACAGCACAGCACAGTAGAACACAGCAGAGTACACTACTGTACAGTAGAGCACACTACATTACAGTACAGTAGAGCACAGCATAGTTCATTACAGTACAGTAGAGCACACTACATTACAGTACAGTAGAACACAGCAGAGTACATTACAGTACAGTAGAGCACAGTACAGTACAGTAGAACACAGCATAGTTCATTACAGTACAGTGCTGTTTCGGTTTTTGTTACTTTTATTGTTTTGTAGTGTTTTGTGTTAATTCGTGTTTACGTTTGTTGATTAAACAAACATGGTCTCTCCTATCATTGCTATGCAGACGACACACAATTAATCTTCTCCTTTCCCCCTTCTGATGACCAGGTGGCGAATCGCATCTCTGCATGTCTGGCAGACATATCAGTGTGGATGACGGATCACCACCTCAAGCTGAACCTCGGCAAGACGGAGCTGCTCTTCCTCCCGGGGAAGGACTGCCCGTTCCATGATCTCGCCATCACGGTTGACAACTCCATTGTGTCCTCCTCCCAGAGCGCTAAGAACCTTGGCGTGATCCTGGACAACACCCTGTCGTTCTCAACCAACATCAAGGCGGTGGCCCGTTCCTGTAGGTTCATGCTCTACAACATCCGCAGAGTACGACCCTGCCTCACACAGGAAGCGGCGCAGGTCCTAATCCAGGCACTTGTCATCTCCCGTCTGGATTACTGCAACTCGCTGTTGGCTGGGCTCCCTGCCTGTGCCATTAAACCCCTTCAACTCATCCAGAACGCCGCAGCCCGTCTGGTGTTCAACCTTCCCATGTTCTCTCACGTCACCCCGCTCCTCCGTTCTCTCCACTGGCTTCCAGTTGAAGCTCGCATCCGCTACAAGACCATGGTGCTTGCCTACGGAGCTGTGAGGGGAACGGCACCTCAGTACCTCCAGGCTCTGATCAGGCCCTACACCCAAACAAGGGCACTGCGTTCATCCACCTCTGGCCTGCTCGCCTCCCTACCACTGAGGAAGTACAGCTCCCGCTCAGCCCAGTCAAAACTGTTCGCTGCTCTGGCCCCCCAATGGTGGAACAAACTCCCTCACGACGCCAGGACAGCGGAGTCAATCACCACCTTCCGGAGACACTTGAAACCCCACCTCTTTAAGGAATACCTAGGATAGGATAAGTATCCCTCTCACCCCCCCCCCCCTTTAAGATTTAGATGCACTATTGTAAAGTGACTGTTCCACTCGATGTCATAAGGTGAATGCACCAATTTGTAAGTCGCTCTGGATAAGAGCATCTGCTAAATGACTTAAATGTAAATGTAAATGTAAACATGGATTGCAATCTACACGCTGCATTTTGGTCCGACTCTCCTTCACACCAAGAGAACCGTTACAGAATCACCCACCACAAACGGACCAAGCAGCGTGTCAACAGGCAGGAGCCACAGGAGAGGCAACAGAGGCAGCAGGAGCAGCAGCAGCTGCAGTGGGAGAGGCTGCACCACCTGGCGAAATGGACATGGGAGGACGAACTGGATGGTAAAGGACCCTGGGCTCAGCCTGGAGAATATCGCCGCCCCAAGGAAGAACTGGAGGCGGAGAAAGCTGAGAGGCGCAGGTATGAGGAGGCAGCACGGCGTAGCGGATAGAAGCCCGAGAGTCAGCCCCAAAAATTTATTGGGGGGAGGCTCACAGGGAGTAGGGCTACGCTAGGTAGGAGACCTACGCTAACTTCCTGTGGTTACCGGGGGGCTAGAGAGACCGGGCAGGCACCGTGTTATGCAGTGGTGCGCACTGTGTCCCCTGTGCGGGTGCATAGCCCGGTGCGGTATATTCCAGCTCCGTGTATCGGCCGGGTTAGATTGAGCGTCGAGCCAAATGCCATGAAGCCGGCTCTACGCATCTGGTCCCCAGTGCGTCTCATTGGGCCGGCTTACATGGCACCAGCCTTGCGCTCGGTGTCTCCGGTTCGCCTGCATAGCCCAGTGCTATGGGCTATTCCAGGGCTATTCCACCTCGCCGCACTGGCAGGGCGACCGAGAGTATTCAACCAGGTAAGGTTGGGCAGGCTCGGTGCTCAAGAGCTCCAGTGCGCCTGCACGGTCCGGTCTATCCAGTACCACTTCCACACCCCAGCCCTCCGGTAGCAGCTCCCCGCACCAGGCTTCCTGTGCGTGTCCTCGGTTCAGTACCACCAGTGCCAGCACCACGCATCAGGCCTACAGTGCGCCTCGCCTCTCCTGCGCTGTCGGAGTGTCCCGCCTCTCCAGCGCTGTCAGAGTCTCCCGCCTGTTCAGCGCAGCCAGAGCTGCCAGTCTACATGGAGCAGCCAGAGCTGTCAGTCTGCATTGAGCAGCCAGAGCTGTCAGTCTGCAAGGTACTGCCAGCCTGCATGGAGCAGCCAGAGCTGCCAGTCTGCATGGAGCAGTCAGAGCTGTCAGTCTGCATGGAGCAGTCAGAGCTGTCAGTCTGCATGGAGCAGTCAGAGCTGTCAGTCTGCATGGAGCCGTCAGAGCTGTCAGTCTGCATGATGCCGTCAGAGCTGTCAGTCTGCATGAAGCAGCCAGAACTGTCAGTCTGCAAGGAGCTGCCAGTCTGCAAGGAGCTGCCAGTCTGCAAGGAGCTGCCAGTCTGCAAGGAGCTGTCAGTCTGCAAGGAGCTGCCAGTCTGTATGGAGTTGTCAGTCTGCAAGGAGCTGCCAGTCTGCACGGAGCCGCCAGAGCTGCTAGTCTGTAAGAGGCCGCCAGAGCTCAAGTCAACCAGAATCTTCCAGATCTGCCAGTCAAACAGAATCTTCCAGATCTGCCAGAACTGCCAGTCGGCCAGGATCTGCCAGTCGGCCAGGATCCGCCAGTCAGCCAGGATCTGCCAGTCAGCCAGGATCTGCTGAGACCACCAGCCAGCCAGGAACTGGTAGATCTATCTACCTGCCTGAGCTTCCTCTCACTCCTGAGCTTCCTCTCACTCTTGAGCTTCCTCTCACTCCTGAGCTTCCTCTCACTCCTGAGCTTCCTTTCACTCCTGAGCTTTCTCTCACTCCCGAGCTTTCTCTCACTCCCGAGCTTCCCCTCAGTCCCGAGCTGCCTCAGTCCCGAGCTGTCCTTCAGTCCCGATCTGCTCCTCAGTCCAGTGAGGTTCTGGGTGAGGACTACTAGGCCATGGTCGGCGGCGAGGGTGGACTATCCAGGGACGCGAGGAGAGGGGACTAAGACATTGACTGAGTGGGGTCCACGTCCCGCGCCGGAGCAGCCACCATGGACAGATGCCCACCCGGACCCTCCCTATTGTTTTGAGGTGCGTTTAGGCAGCCATATTCTTTGAGTTGGTGGTGGGTGATTGTCCTTAGTGTCTTTGTTCCTGTCGCTGTGTTAGTTGACAAGTATAGGCTGTTTCGGTTTTCGTTACGTTTATTGTTTTGTAGTGTTTTGTGTTAATTCGTGTTTACGTTTGTTGATTAAACATGGATTGCAATCTACACGCTGCATTTTGGTCCGACTCTCCTTCACACCAAGAGAACCGTTACACAGACGCTCTTGTCCAGAGTAACATCCAGTCAGTGCATTCAACTAAGGTTGATAAGCAACAACATCTCAAAGTCATAGCAAGAAAAAAACATTTCTGTAACCGTTACTGAGAATGTTCTTGTCGTTGAACTGGTTAGTTGGTTTATTCCATTTGTTGGATCACTTTGGATGTCATTGCTGCCCGTTTTAAAGCCTTTCAAACAGCTTTACATAAGTGACTGACAGATTGGAGCAATAAGAAATATGATATGATGTAATCTTCACTTGGCTCCTCTTTCTTATATTAAATGGATTTTAAAAGTATTATTCTGATATAACACAAACTTCATTGAGAATGTACAGTATGTAAAGTTTAAATCAATGACCAAAATGATGTCTCTTCAACTCATTCAGAATTGTCCAGAAAATACACATTTTCAACGTCTGGATAATATGTATTATCCACTTTCCTTTAGAACTGAAAATGAACCCCAATTCCACGTCTGGATAATACGACTTTTCAACATCCGGAAAATACAGTACCGGTCTAAAGTTTGGACACACCTCCTCATCCACCCGTTGCAGACTCTGGAGAAAGCGTTCCTACAGCTGTGGGAGATGTCTGACTGTTGACTGCTTTCCCAGGAGGCACAATTATATTGAAAAGACGTCTAAAAAAACATATTTTCCAGATGTTCATTTTAGGTTCTGAATGAAAGATTAAAATACATCCAGTACCAGTCAAAAGTTCCATATGTGTTATTTCATAGTTGTAATGTCTTCACTATTATTCTACAATGTAGAAAATCGTAAAAAATAAAGAAAAACCCTTGAATGAGTAGGCATCTCCAAACTTTTGACTGGTACTGTGTGTATTTTCACCTTTCATTCAGAACCTAAAATGAACATCTGGAAAATATGTTTTTTTTAGACGTCTTTTCAATATAATTTTGATTACTGGGAAGGCAGTCAGACACCAACAGTCAGACGTCAACAGTCAGACATCTCACATAACTGTAGGAAAGCTTTTTCCAAAGTCTGCAGTGATTGGATGGTAGGAGGCAATAGGGTCAATGTAGGGCTACGGCCTGCAGAACATTGTTGTCTAGCGGTAACACTCCTGGCATCAGTCACATTAAATATACTCTAATATAAACCGCCATTCAATCCCTGCTTCTACTATACTCCCGCTTGCCTGTCCACCTGTCTCCCCCTTCAGTTTCCAACTGTCTGAATACAGTGTGAAATGTACAAAATATTCTTCTAAGTAAATTGTATACACTGTTGTTGGCTACTCACCGCAGCACTGTTCTGTTTCATCAAGGTTTCTGGTTCCCCCTCTGCCAACATTCGGCCATTCCTCATCAGACCCACCTGGAGAGATAGAAAACAGCAGTCATTCCAAATAGAGTTTTGAGGAACGAGGCGAGGAGAGAGGATGCGAGGAATCAAGGAAAGATGAATTAAGAAAGAGCCTTAGTCATAAAATATTTGTACTGGTAAGACTTGTTTTAGTATGACAGGTGAGGACAGGTTTAGTATGACAGGTGAGGACAGGTTTAGTATGACAGGTGAGGACAGGTTTATTGTGACAGGTGAGGACAGGTTTCGTAGGACAGGTTTAGTAGGACAGTTGAGGACAGGTGCAGACAGGTTTAGTAGGACAGGTGCAGACAGGTTTAGTAGGACAGGTGCGGACAGGTTTAGTAGGACAGGTGCGGACAGGTTTAGTGTGACAGGTGAGGAAAGGTTTATTGTGACAGGTGAGGACAGGTTTAGTGTGACAGATGAGGACAGGCTTATTGTGACAGTACAGAGACTGTTATAGAGTATAGAGACAGTATAGAGACTGTTATAGAGTATAGAAACAGTATAGAGACTGTTATAGAGTATAGAGACAGTACAGAGACTGTTATAGAGTATAGAGACAGTACAGAGACTGTTATAGAGTATAGAGACAGTATAGAGACTGTTATAATGCATAGAGGCAGTATAGAGACTGTTATAGAGTATAGAGACTTATAGAGTATAGAGACAGAATAGAAACTGTTATAGAGTATAGAGACAGTATAGAGACTGTTATAATGCATAGAGGCAGTATAGAGACTGTTAAAGAGTATAGAGACTGTTATAGAGTATAGAGACAGAATAGAGACTGTTATAGAGAATAGAGACAGTATAGAGACTGTTATAGAAAATATAAACAGTATAGAGACCGTTATAGAGTATAGAGACAGTATAGAGACGGATATAGTGCATAGAGACAGTATAGTGTCTCAGCCTCCAGTATTTATGCTGCAGTAGTTTGTGTCGGGGGGCTAGGGTAAGTTTGTTATATCTGGAGTACTTCTCCTGTCCTATTCGGTGTCCTGTGTGAATCTAAGTGTGCGTTCTCTAATTCTCTCCTTCTTTCTTTCTCTCTCTCGGAGGACCTGAGCCCTAGGACCATGCCCCAGGACTACCTGACATGATGACTCCTTGCTGTCCCCAGTCCACCTGGCCATGCTGCTGCTCCAGTTTCAACTGACCTGAGCCCTAGGACCATGCCCCAGGACTACCTGACATGAAGACTCCTTGCTGTCCCCAGTCAACCTGGCCATGCTGCTGCTCCAGTTTCAACTGTTCTGCCTTACTATTATTTGACCATGCTGGTCATTTATGAACATTTGAACATCTTGGCCATGTTCTGTTATAATCTCCACCCGGCATAGCCAGAAGAGGACTGGCCACCCCACATAGCCTGGTTCCTCTCTAGGTTTCTTCCTAGGTTTTGGCCTTTCTAGGGAGTTTTTCCTAGCCACCGTGCTTCTACACCGGCATTGCTTGCTGTTTGGGGTTTTAGGCTGGGTTTCTGTACAGCACTTTGAGATATCAGCTGATGTACGAAGGACTATATAAATAAAATTTGATTTGATTTGATTTAGAGACTGTTATAGAGTATAGAGACAGTATATAAACTGTTATAGAGTATAGAGACATTATAGAGACTGTTATAGAGTATAGAGACAGTATATAAACTGTTATAGAGTATAGAGACTTTATAGAGTATGTTATAAAGTGTAGAGACAGTATATAGACAGTATAGAGAATGTTATAGAGTATAGAGACAGTATATAAACTGTTAAGCTGTTATAGAGTATAGAGACAGTATAGGGTATATTATAAAGTGTAAAGACAGTATAGAGACAGTATAGAGACTGTTATAGATTATAGAGACATTATAGAGACTGTTATAGAGTATAGAGACTGCTACAGAGTATAGAGGCAGAATAGAGACTGTTACAGAGTATAGAGACAGTATAGAGACTGTTATAGAGTATAGAGACAGTATAGGGTATATTATAAAGTGTAGAGACAGTATAGAGATTGTTATAGATTATAGAGTATAGAGACTGCTACAGAGTATAGAGACAGTATAGAGACTGTTATAGAGTATAGAGACGGTATAGAGACTGTTATATCAGTAGGTAGTTATCATGTATATAGACTGTATCTTACCACGTTGGCTTGCCTGGCCTCCTCTATGTAGTGTCTATCAGTAGGTAGTTATCATGTATATAGACTGTATCTTACCACGTTGGCTTGCCTGGCCTCCTCTATGTAGTGTGTGGTGATGACGACTGATACTTTTCCAGTTTTCACAATCTCTACTAGATGCTGCCAGATCCTACAGGGACACATAACACAACTCAGATTAAGGGCACATCCTATGGTCCCAAATGGCACCCTATTCTCTATAAAGTGCACTTTTATAACCAGGGCTCTGGTCCAAAATATTGCCCTATTCAGGACATGGGGTGCTGTTTGGGATAATGTTGTACTTTACCTCGAGCAGTAGAGATACAGAGAAAGAGTGTGCAAATGAGATCATCTGCGCACCAAAACACAACGTGTCCCGTTGAGCTAAAGCCTAGGCATTAGCGTGGGGAGCTAACGCAGGACTTGAGGTCTCAGGCAAGGTTACTCATCACATGAGTGCAGTTCAGAGAACCACCTTTCAGCGTCACACAACGAATAAACTAACTTTGTGCAGATATGATTTGATTACCACCATACAGATGTCTTAATCTATGCCCCAAAAGGCACCGTCTGGGCCCCCAAAAGGCACCCTCTGGGCCACCAAAAGGCACCCTATGGGCCCCCAAAAGGCACCCTCTGGGCCCCCAAAAGGCACCCTCTGGGCCCCCAAAAGGCACCCTCTGGGCCCCCAAAAGGCACCCTCTGGGCCCCCAAAAGGCACCCTCTGGGCCCCCAAAAGGCACCCTCTGGGCCCCCAAAAGGCATCATCTGGGCCCCCAAAAGGCACCCTATGGGCCACCAAAAGGCATCCTATGGGCCCCCAAAAGGCACACTCTGGGCCACCAAAAGGCACCCTTTGGGCCCCAAAAAGGCACACTCTGGGCCCCCAAAAGGCACCCTATGGGCCCCCAAAAGGCACCCTCTGGGCCCCCAAAAGGCATCATCTGGGCCCCCAAAAGCACCCTATGGGCCCCCAAAAGGCACCCTATGGGCCCCCAAAAGGCACCCTATGGGCCCCCAAAACCCTCTGGGCACCCTCTGTAGTTCACCACATAGGGAATAGGGAGCGAATAAACTAACTTTGTGCAGATATGATTTGATTACCACCATACAGATGGCCCCAAAAGGCACAAAAGGCACCCTCTGGGCCCCAAAAATGGGCAGGCACCCTCTGGGCCCCCAAAAGGCACCCTCTGGGCCCCCAAAAGGCACCCTCTGGGCCCCCAAAAGGCACCCTATGGGCATCCTATGGGCCCCAAAAAGGTACCCTCTGGGCCCGCAAAAGGCACCCTCTGGGCCCCCAAAAGGCACCCTCTGGGCCCCCAAAAGGCACCCTCTGGGCCCTGGTCTAAAGTAGTTCACCACATAGGGAATAGGGAGCCATCTGGGATGCAGTCTTAGCCTGATGACCTGCCTGGGTTACCTGGGAAACACTGACTTTGTTGGGTTTTCTTTATCCACTAAACATCTCAGAGTGCTGATCTGGGATCAGTTTAGCCTTTTAAATCATAATAAATAAGAGGGGGGATCTGATCCTAGATCAGCACTCAAAGGTGTGAGAATGGTCTTTGAAGGCATGAGGTTGGGTACAATATTTAGGTTTTCAGTTTGGTTTTGGTTGAATGTGAGTGTCCGTGTGTGTGTCCAGTACATACTTGGCTCTCAGCACAGGGTCCACCCCGACTGTGGGTTCATCCAGAATCAATAACTGGGGGTTTTGAAGTAAGGCTGCTCCTAGAGACACCCTCCGTTTCTGCCCTCCGCTGTAAACACACACACACACACACACACACACACACACACACACACACACACACACACACACACACACACACACACACACACACACACACACACACACACACACACACACACACACACACACACACACACACACACCAGACACAGTTACTATACCACAGTTACACACACAGTTATTATACCAGATTATTATACAGATCAGTTATTATCCCAGATCTAATACCAGTTATTATACCAGATCTAAGAGTTATTATACCAGATCTAAGAGTTATTATACCAGATCTAAGATCTAGTTATTATACCAGATCTAAGAGTTATTATACCAGTTATTATACCAGATCTAAGAGTTATTATACCAGATCTAAGAGTTATTATACCAGATCTAAGAGTTATTATACCAGATCTAAGAGTTATTATACCAGATCTAAGAGTTATTATACCAGATCTAAGAGTTATTATACCAGATCTAAGAGTTATTATACCAGATCTAAGAGTTATTATACCAGATCTAAGAGTTATTATTATACCAGATCTAAGAGTTATTATACCAGATACCAGATCTAAGAGTTATTATACCAGATCTAAGAGTTATCTACCAGATCTAAGAGTTATTATACCAGATCTAAGAGTTATTATACCAGATCTAAGAGTTATTATACCAGATCTAAGAGTTATTATACCAGATCTAAGAGTTATTATACCAGATCTAAGAGTTATTATACCAGATCTAAGAGTTATTATCCAAGAGTAATCTTCCATCTTTATTCAGATTCCCATGAGCTGATGCCATGGCGATAGCTACACAGCAGTTTAACACTGTTCCAGTGTCTATACGGGTCCACACTTCAGTGTAAAATTAACACACTATTTAGTGTTAAGACTTATTTTAATATTTCCCAGGTTGCCTTTCAACTAAATTGTAGAGTTACCACCCATGACTGTATTTGATAGTGACAAAGGGTATGGTTGTTGCATTAACTCATTTTTTAGTCCTGTGGCCTTCACCAAGTGAAATCCTAAGCCAGTGATGGGCAACTTCTGAACTAATCATGAGCTCATTTCCTGCAATTTTACACATTTTGCCATTGATTACTACAAGTTTAAATAGCCGGCCGCTAGACTAACTTACCAATCTAAAATGGTTAGCTAACATGGGCAAATTGAGTGACAATCAGAGCCTGACATAACAAGTGGAACCCTGACCTGTTCCCCGGACGTGCTACCTGTCCCAGACCTGCTGTTTTCAACTCTCTAGAGACAGCAGGAGCGGTAGAGATACTCTGAATGACCGGATATGAAGATCCAACTGACATTTACTTCTGAGGTGCTGACCTGTTGCACCCTCTACAACCACTGTGATTATTATTATTTGACCCTGCTGGTCATCTATGAACATTTGAACATCTTGGCCATGTTCTGTTATAATCTCCACCCGGCACAGCCAGAAGAGGACTGGTCACCCCACATAGCCTGGTTTCTTCTTAGGTTCTGGCCTTTCTAGGGAGTTTCTCCTAGCCACCTTGCTTCTACACCTGCATTGCTTGCTGTTTGGGGTTTTAGGCTGGGTTTCTGTACAGCACTTTGTGACATCAGCTGAAGTAAGAAGGGCTTTATAAATACTTTGATTGATTGATTGATTGATTGATTGATTGATTGATTGATTGATGTGAAGAACTGTTAATCCACATGGGCCGCCAGTTGCCCATCCCTGTCCTAAGTGAATATGCTGTCATTAAATACAAATGATTTAAAGGGATACTTAGGGATTTTGGCAATGCTAGTAGATTCCCATAGAATTCCAGTCATTGTGCTAATGCTAGTGGCTCGCGAAACTACCTCTAACTTCCTTCATACTGGACACAGAGACATAAAAACGTAAAAGGCCTCTGCCAAAATCCTGAAGTATCCCTTTAATTTCTTAATGCCTTATTTTGAAGGACTAATTTTACCCTGATACAGTGGCCTACAACTCATGGTTTACAGGCCACATCAAGTTCTGCAAGTCACATTATGCTGGCTTACAAAGTGATGTGCCATTCCTATTGATATCCAGCCAGAGCAGCAGATATCCAAAATGTAGAATTTTTATTCACCTGCAACTGCCAGAGTTGGGAAGACTAAAATATCAGACTTCCTAAAGCAATAAACTGGAACAACCATTTCAGCAACTCTGGTTATTAACACCAACACTGGGGTTATTAACACCAACACTGGGGTTATTTAACACCAACACTGGGGTTATTAACACCAACACTGGGGTTATTAACACCAACACTGGGGTTATTAACACCAACACTGGGGTTATTAACACCAACACTGGGGTTATTAACACCAACACTGGGGTTATTAACACCAACACTGGGGTTATTAACACCAACACTGGGGTTATTAACACCAACACTGGGGTTATTAACACCAACACTGGGGTTATTAACACCAACACTGGGGTTATTAACACCAACACTGGGGTTATTAACACCAACACTGGGGTTATTAACACCACCACTGGGGTTATTAACACCAACACTGGGGTTATTAACACCAACACTGGGGTTATTAACACCAACACTGGGGTTATTAACACCAACACGGGGGTTATTTAACACCAACACTGGGGTTATTAACACCAACACTGGGGTTATTTAACACCAACACTGGGGTTATTTAACACCAACACTGGGGTTATTTAACACCAACACTGGGGTTATTAACACCAACACTGGGGTTATTAACACCAACACTGGGGTTATTAACACCAACACTGGGGTTATTAACACCAACACTGGGGTTATTAAGACCAACGAGTGTTAATTTAACTCCTGAATCAACACTAGAAATGTTACCCTGAATAATCAACGCCAGGTAATACTGGCCAGTTTGCTGTGTACTCTTACTGTTACATCTAAGAGTAATAAGCAATCATTGAGGAGTTGTTTTGATGGAAGTGAGGGAGCCTTCTTTTTGGCATTGACATCTTGGCAAATGTCTGTTGCATAACACCTACTTAGTTTCAGACAGGGCGGGCTGACTCCACAGCATTTTTACATGACAGAAGCCCGTGACAAACAAACATAAACCTCCGCAGGGGGAAACAGTTTCCTTCTCTTTCTATCTCTCTTGGTTGTAGTCTACTTTTCCACCAGATCAAAATGAGATATACTGAGTCCCAAACGGCACCCTATTTCATATATAGTGCACTACTGGTCAAAAGTAGTGCACTACTGGTCAAAAGTAGTGCACTACTGGTCAAAAGTAGTGCACTATACTGGGGATATGGTACCATTTGGGACTAGTCTAGACACAGCCATAGTCTAGACACAGGGGAAGGTGATTGAAACCCCCTATAGACCAACTGGAGAGCCCAAAATGTTTGAAATGTCCCTTTCCACCTCTTTCTCCAAATCATTAACTACAGGACAGTATCAAAAGACGTGCATAAGTACCAAGTGCTGCTTATTTTTGGGACAGGTGTAGTTTGTAATTTATTTATCATTTAAAATGGAATATCATAATTTTTGGGGCATTAGTGGGAATAGTTTCCCATTCACAATTAGCGATGGTCACCCCAAAGTCTTGTTGCCATGCCGTTTCCCACCACAGAACACCAGAACATGGATAAAAAGAGAAGAAACAGCTCACCTGTTTTTACTCTGTGATTTGACTTTTAGATGTTCAATGATTATTTAAAAAATAAAAAGTTCCACCATATTAAAAGAGGTTAGTTCACGTAACAAGGTGGACCTTAAAATGAGGGACAGGAAGTAAATGAATCACTAATAACAATAAATAAATAATCATCTTCAGAAATGACAGTCAAAACAACAACATAACTTTACAATGATGGTGAAACTTGGAGAAATGTTGGGGTTAAGTGTGTCCACATCTTCCTAGGGACGACGGAGGGACATGTCACAATGCAGAATTTTGGCACATTAGTTTGCCTTTATTCACATTAAAAATGAATGTGGTCTATATTAAAGGACACTTGATTTGATATCACAGGCTTTTAAAACTCACTATTGGTGCACAACTTCTACTTAAAATCTACATATCAAAGGGCCGTAAAACACACGTATTGAGTGGTACCAGACTTGGTGTATGTGCAGCGTTGTTGCTTTTTAAAGGAGCTAGCATGGAGTATTATTGATTCCAGCTCGTAAATAAAATGGCATCGAGTTAACAATGCTCCGAAAGCTGGAAGGAAAGGTTTCTGGAAATCCTGGGAACTTTGGGAAAGATACTGGTATTTTGCAACCCAAATGACCTGAGTTTTCCAACCAGGCTGCTGTTGTGAGGTAGGTCCAGGAAGTCCACCAGGAAGTCCATGCGTGCCTGGGTGTCCGTAGATGACAGGCCGTGGATCCTTCCGAAGAACGTCAGGGTGTCACTGATGGTAAACTCATTGTACAACGCCAGGTCCTGAAGGAGAAACACAATGTTATGTCATGGTGTGTGTTGTGTTTTGGTGTGTTGTGTTAATCAAGTGTTCGGCTGTGAGCTGTGAGTTGAAATCTTGTAAATAGAACCAGACATAGCCTGGTTCCTCTTCAGGTTTTTTCCTAGGTTTTGGCCTTTCTAGGGAGTTTTTCCTAGCCACCGTGCTTCTACACCTGCATTGCTTGCTGTTTTGGGTTTCAGGCTGGGTTTCTGTACAGCAAGCACTTTGATATATCAGCTGATGTAAGAAGTGCTATATAAATACATTTGAATTGATAACAGTGTAACTGTGGCATGTTGTGTACCTATAAGTTAACAGTGTACCTGTGGTATGTTGTGTACCTATAAGTTAACAGTTTACCTGTGGCATGTACCCCACCATCCTCCCAGGGACCTGGTGACCAGGAAATGCGGGCGGCTTCCCCAACACGCTGATGTGCCCTCGGGAGATCTTCAGGGTTCCCAGAATGCATTTCAACAGCGTGGTCTTCCCACATCCACTCGGACCCAGCAGGCCGTAGCTGCAAGGTAAGAGAGAACAGAATTTTGTGTTAAAAACATTGACATGAGAGCTAAATCATAGATATCTACTATAGCCCTCAAACTCAACTCTGGACCTCCAGCCAGTTCCACTGCATTATTCCCCTCTAGTCAGTGACTGGCTTAGACCTGGGACAACAGGTGGGTGATTCCCCTCTAGTCAGTGACTGACTTAGACCTGGGACAACAGGTGGGTGATTCCCCTCTAGTCAGGGACTGGCTTAGACCTGGGACAACAGGTGGGTGATTCCCCTCTAGTCAGTGACTGACTTAGACCTGGGACAACAGGTGGGTGATTCCCCTCTAGTCAGTGACTGACTTAGACCTGGGACAACAGGTGGGTGATTCCCCTCTAGTCAGTGACTGGCTTAGACCTGGGACAACAGGTGGGTGATTCCCCTCTAGTCAGTGACTGACTTAGACCTGGGACAACAGGTGGGTGATTCCCCTCTAGTCAGTGACTGACTTAGACCTGGGACAACAGGTGGGTGATTCCCCTCTAGTCAGTGACTGGCTTAGACCTGGGACAACAGGTGGGTGATTCCCCTCTAGTCAGTGACTGACTTAGACCTGGGACAACAGGTGGGTGATTCCCCTCTAGTCAGTGACTGATTTAGACCTGGGACACCAGGTGGGTGATTCCCCTCTAGTCAGTGACTGATTTAGACCTGGGACAACAGGTGGGTGATTCCCCTCTAATCAGTGACTGATTTAGACCTGGGACACCAGGTGGGTGATTCCCCTCTAGTCAGTGACTGGCTTAGACCTGGGACAACAGGTGGGTGATTCCCCTCTAATCAGTGACTGACTTAGACCTGGGACAACAGGTGGGTGATTCCCCTCTAGTCAGTGCCTAAATTTTACCATAAGCAAGAATGCAATTATGTTGTTTTCGTGTTAAAGGTATAGATTATCATTAGGCTTTAAAGGGATAGTTTAAAAAAATGACATATTGGTTTCCTCACCAGGGCCGGACTACTGCATTTGGGTTCCTGGAAAACAGCTAACTTCCTGCATTTCAACACATTTTGTGCCCTCCAGAGATGGCCCACAACCCCCCCCTGGGGCACCTGCCCTGCGTGCCCGTTCAGGAATCAGGCCCTGTTCCTTACCCTGTAAGGGCATCATAGCAATCCATGCTTTAGTTTTGTTTACTTGGCCATTGTTTCAAATGTGGCACAAATCCAATGCAAGTCAAAGGTACCAACAGTATAAACTAGTCTTTTCACACTTCATGTCCAAACCATCATAAAGTATCTAAAACTTAATAGTGTCACTCAATTAACTTACTTATATAAGATTTGGACATGAAGCCTGATTTTGTTGTATGGTCAGTGTGGTTACTAACATGTGTCCCTGTGGTACGGTCAAGTTGAGGTTACTCAGGACTTTGAGTTTCCCGTACGACCGACACACTTCCCGACACCGGATCGCCAAATCCTCCAATCCGGGGGAGGGGGGAGGAGCTTCCTGGTCCGCCTTCATCCTTCCTTCCGTCAACTGGAGGAAGAAAAACAAACAAATGTAAAATAATAATAATAATAATAATAATAATATAAATATATATATTTCCCCCCATAATTATCACTTTATTAACATTTACATTTACATTTAAGTCATTTAGCAGACGCTCTTATCCAGAGCGACTTACAAATTGGTGCATTCACCTTATGACATCCAGTGGAACAGTCACTTTACAATAGTGCATCTAAATCTTAAAGGGGGGGGGGATACTTATCCTATCCTAGGTATTCCTTAAAGAGGTGGGGTTTCAGTAGTGAACAACAGGGGGATAAAGATGCAGAATAGCAGTGGGGTCCAGATTGGTACCGTGCTGGTACCAACAGTGTGTATATATAGCAGCCACTGTTACCCATGCTGGGGGGGTGTATATATATAGGAGCCACTGTTACCCATGCTGGGGGGTGGTGTATATATAGCAGCCACTGTTACCCATGCTGGGGTGGTGGTGTATATATAGGAGCCACTGTTACCCATGCTGGGGTGGTGTATATATAGGAGCCACTGTTACCCATGCTGGGGTGGTGTATATATAGGAGCCACTGTTACACATGCTGGGGTGGTGTATATATAGGAGCCACTGTTACCCATGCTGGGGTGGTGTATATATAGGAGCCACTGTTACCCATGCTGGGGTGGTGTATATATAGGAGCCACTGTTACCCATGCTGGGGGGGTGGTGTATATATAGGAGCCACTGTTACCCATGCTGGGGGGGTGGTGTATATATAGGAGCCACTGTTACCCATGCTGGGGGGGTGGTGTATATATAGGAGCCACTGTTACCCATGCTGGGGGGGTGGTGTATATATAGGAGCCACTGTTACCCATGCTGGGGTGGTGTATATATAGCAGCCACTGTTACCCATGCTGGGGTGGTGTATATATAGCAGCCACTGTTACCCATGCTGGGGTGGTGTATATATATCAGCCACTGTTACCCATGCTGGGGTGGTGTATATATATCAGCTACTGTTACCCATGCTGGGGTGGTGTATATATATCAGCTATTGTTACCCATGCTAGGGTGGTGTATATATATCAGCTACTGTTACCCATGCTGGGGTGGTGTATATATAGCAGCCACTGTTACCCATGCTGGGGTGGTGTATATATAGCAGACACTGTTACCCATGCTGGGGGGGTGTATATATAGCAGCCACTGTTACCCATGCTGGGGGGGTGTATATATAGCAGACACTGTTACCCATGCTGGGGGGGTGGTGTGTATATAGGAGCCACTGTTACCCATGCTGGGGTGGTGTATATATAGCAGACACTGTTACCCATGCTGGGGTGGTGTATATATAGCAGCCACTGTTACCCATGCTGGGGGGGGGGGTGTATATATATCAGCTACTGTTACCCATGCTGGGGTGGTGTATATATAGGAGTCACTGTTAACCTCTACACCAGCCTTGAGATTCTGGCGCAGGTTGACGTTTATTGTCACAAATTGTTTCCCTGGTAGAAGAACTAAGCGATGTCCACTAGATAGTCTAGCTGCCAAGACAAAATTGTCTGTCATAAAAATCCATTTAAAAAAAGCATTTTGTTCTTAAGTTAAGGTTAGGTTTAGGCATTAGGGCTAACAGTGTGGTTAAGGTTAGGGTTAGGCATTAGGGCTAACAGTGTGGTTAAGGTTAGGGTTAGACATTAGGGCTAACAGTGTGGTTAAGGTTAGGGTTAGACATTAGGGCTAACAGTGTGGTTAAGGTTAGGGTTAGATATTAGGGCTAACAGTGTGGTTAAGGTTAGGGTTAGGCATTAGGGCTAACAGTGTGGTTAAGGTTTAAAATTCAATTTTTTGACTTTGTTGCTGTGACAGCTAGTGACCATTCTTCAAAGCTGCCTCCAGGGAAAGACTCGTGACAATAAATGACAATCTGCCCATCTGGCACTCGAGGCAGGCTAGAATAAACACTTAAAGTATTCCCCCCGGGATTTCAAATAGAATGTAAACCCAGGTCTGGTGGTGCAGTGTGTAGCCTGCATCGAAGGTTGTAGAGCAACCCTAACTTGGGTTGTGCTCTGGGGTAGATCTTTGTGGGCTATACTCGGTCTTGTCTCAGGATGGTAAGTCGGTGGTTGAAGATATCCCTCTAGTGGTGTGGGGGCTGTGCTTTGGCAAAGTGGGTGGGGTTATATCCTTCCTGTTTGGCCCTGTCTGGGGGTATCATCGGATGGGGCCACAGTGTCTCCTGACCCCTCCTGTCTCAGCCTCCAGTATATATGTTGCAGTAGTTTATGTGTCGGGGGGCTAGGGTCAGTTTGTTATATCTGGAGTACTTCTGTCTTATCCGTTGTCCTGTGTGAATTCAACTATGCTCTCTCTAATTCTCTCTTTCTCTCTGAGGACCTAAGCCCTAGGACCATGCCTCAGGACTGCCTGGCCTGATGACTCCTTGCTGTCCCCAGTCCACCTGACCGTGCTGCTGCTCCAGTTTCAACTGTTCTGCCTGCGGCTTTGGAATCCTGACCTGTTCACTGGACGTGCTACCTGTCCCAGACCTACTGTTTTCAACTCTCTAGAGACAGCAGGAGCGGTAGAGATACTCTTAATGATCGGATATGAAAAGCCAACTGACATTTACTCCTGAGGTGCTGACTTGCTGCACCCTCGACAACTACTGTGATTATTATTATTTGACCATGCTGGTAATTTATGAACATTTGAACATCTTGGCCATGTTCTGTTATAATCTCAACCCGACATAAAAATAATGGGGTGCAAAGGAGCAAAATAAATAAATAAATTAAATACAGTTGGGAAAGAGGTAGTTGTTTGGGCTAAATTATAGGTGGGCTATGTGCAGGTGCAGTAATCTGTAAGATGCTCTGACAGTTGGTGCTTAAAGCTAGTGAGGGAGATAAGTGTTTCCAGTTTCAGAGATTTTTGGTTGTTCCAGTCACTGGCAGCAGAGAACTGGAAGGATGCGGCCAAAGAAAGAATTGGTTTTGGGGGTGACCAGAGAGATTACCCATGCTGGGGTGTGCTACAGGTGGGAGATGCTACTGTGACCAGCTGGGGTGGTGTATATATAGGAGCCACTGAGATGCTGGAGCTGAGATAAGGGGGACTTTACCCATGCAGGGTCTTGTAGATGACATGGAGCCAGTGGGTTTGGCGACGAGTATGAAGCGAGGGCCAGCCAACGAGAGCGTTACCCATGCTGCAATGGTGGGTAGTATATGGGGCTTTGGTGACAAAACAGATTGCACTGTGATAGACTGCATCCAATTTGTTGAGTAGGGTATTGGAGGCTATTTTGTAAATGACATCGCCAAAGTCGAGGATTGGTAGGATGGTCAGTTTTACAAGGGTATGTTTGCAGCAGCATGAGTGAAGGATGCTTTGTTGCGAAATAGGAAGCCAATTCTAGATTTAACTTTGGATTGGAGATGTTTGATATGGGTCTGGAAGGAGAGTTTACAGTCTAACCAGACACCTAAGTATTTGTAGTTGTCCACGTATTCTAAGTCAGAGCCTGTTACCCAGAGTAGTGATGTTGGACAGGCGGGTAGGTGCAGGTAGCGATCGGTTGAAGAGCATGCATTTAGTTTTACTTGTATTTAAGAGCAATTGGAGGCCACGGAAGGAGAGTTGTATGGCATTGACCCTTGCCTGGAGGGTTGTTAACACAGTGTCCAAAGAAGGGCCGGAAGTATGCAGAATGGTTCCCTGCTAGAGGTGGATCAGGGACTCACCAGCAGCAAGAGTTACCTCATTGATGTATACAGAGAAGCCAGAGTCGGTCCAAGAATTGAACCCTGTTGGCACCCCCATAGAGATTGCCAGAGGTCCGGACAGCAGACCCTCCGATTTGACACACTGAACTCTATCAGAGAAGTACTGTGAACCATGCGGGCAATCATTTGAGAAACCAAGGCTGTTACTGCCATGAGGATGTGGTGGTTGACAGAATAGAAAGCCTTGGCCAGATCAATGAATACGGCTGCACAGTAATGTTTCTTATCGATGGGGGTTAAGATATCGTTTAGGACCACTGTTACCCATGCTGGGGTGGTGCACCCATGACCAGCTCTGAAACCCATGCTGGGGTGGTGTATATATAGCAGAGAAGGTATGGTTAGATTCTAAATGGTCGGTAATCTGTTTGTTGACTTGGCTTTATAAGACCTTAGAAAGGCATGGTAGGATAGATATAGGTCTGTAGCAGTTTGGGTCATAGAGTGTCCCCCATTTGAAGAGGGGGATGACCGCAGCTGCTTTCCAATCTTTGGGAATCTCAGACGACACGAAAGAGAGGTTGAACAGGCTAGTGATGGGGTGGCAACAATTTCAGCAGATAATTTTAGAAAGAAAGGGTCCAGATTGTCTAGCCCGGCTGATTTGTAGGGGTCCAGATTTTTCAGCTCTTTCAGAACATCAGCTGAATGGATTTGGGAGAAGGAGAAATGGGGAAGGCTTGGGCGAGTTGCTGTACCCATGGGGGGTGCAGTGCTGTTGACCGGGGTAGGAGTAGCCAGGTGGAAAGCATGGCCAGCCGTAGAAAAATGCTTATTGAAATTCTCAATTATGGTGGATTTATCAGTGGTGACAGTGTTTCCTATCTTCAGTGCAGTGGGCAGCTGGGAGGAGGTGTTCTTATTCTCCATGGACTTTACAGTGTCCCAGAACTTTTTGAGTTAGTGTTGCAGGAAGCAAATTTCTGCTTGAAAAAGCTAGCCTTGGCTTTTCTAACTGCCTGTGTATAATGGTTTCTAGCTTCCCTGAATAGCTGCATATCACTGGGGCTGTTCGATGCTAATGCAGAACGCCATAGGATGTTTTTGTGTTGGTTAAGGGCAGTCAGGTCTGGGGAGAACCAAGGGCTATATCTGTTCCTGGTTCTAAATTTCTTGAATGGGGCATGTTTATTTAAGATGGTTAGGAAGGCATTTTTTAAAAATATCCAGGCATCCTCTACTGACGGGATGAGATCAATATCCTTCCAGGATACCCCGGCCAGGTCGATTAGAAAGGCCTGCTCGCTGAAGTGTTTCAGGGAGCGTTTTACAGTGATGAGTGGAGGTCGTTTGACCGCTGACCCATTACGGATGCAAGCAATGAGGCAGTGATCGCTGAGATCTTGGTTGAAGACAGCAGAGGTGTATTTAGAGGGGAAGTTGGTTAGGATGATATCTATGAGGGTGCCCGTGTTTAAGGCTTTGGGGGGGTACCTGGTAGGTTCATTGATAATTTGAGTGAGATAGAGGGCATCAAGTTTAGATTGTAGGATGGCTGGGGTGTTAAGCATGTTCCAGTTTAGGTCGCCTAGCAGCACGAGCTCTGAAGATAGATGGGGGGCAATCAGTTCACATATGGTGTCCAGAGCACAGCTGGGGGCAGAGGGTGGTCTATAGCAGGCAGCAACGGTGAGAGACTTGTTTTTAGAGAGGTGGATTTTTAGAAGTAGAAGTTCAAATTGTTTGGGTACAGACCTGGATAGTAGGATAGAACTCTGCAGGCTATCTTTGCAGTAGATTGCAACACTGCCCCTTTGGCAGTTCTATCTTGTCTGAAAATGTTGTAATTTGGAATTAAAATTTCAGAATTTTTGGTGGTCTTCCTAAGCCAGGATTCAGACACAGCCACTTCCCCTGGTGGTTATATATCTCCCCTAGAACATCCGGGTTGGCAGAGTGTGCTAAAGCAGTGAATAGAACAAACTTAGGGAGGAGGCTTCTAATGTTAACGTTGTTAATGTTAATGTTTCTCTGTGTTGGCTTCCCCGTTCTCCCTCACATAATCCAGCATCTTTCATTCCACCGTGATGAGATTAGAGGGAAACCACTCCGTAATCTGACTCCATTGATCAAGATCACCTTCTTTAACACAATGCCACATGTCGTCTGTGTACCAGTCTGTTTAGATAACATTCCACTCCTTTCACTCTGTGTTAGGTGCCAAAGAATGTTTGGCAATGAAATGGAGTGCAAGGAATAGAATGCTAGCTAAACCAACTGGTACCCAAACTATGACACATGGCAGCATATGTACAGAAAGGAACCATTGTTGGACTGTAATAACATTGTAATATAGGATATAGTTTAGTGAGACATTATAGGACTATAGCCTTTCTACACAGACAAAGAGCATTAATTCACTGCAAAATCATTTCGGTCATGGGTTCTTATCTTATCTTGTTCTTGTGAAGAATAAATTCAAGTTCAACGTTTTTATTAATCAAATTGCAGACAACAAACACTCTCTGAAATACCTGATTAACAGATTAAAAGACTCCATCTCCAGTTAAAGAAGCTCCATAAAACAAGTAATAGTCAAATAGGACAATAATAATCATTTGAGTCATATAACAAACAGATGTTACAATATTTAGTAAAGCATCCAGTTCAGGGGTGTGAAACATTGAGACAATGCCAGTCCGGCCCTTGAGACAATTCAATCCGGCCCGCTGGTGGTTTGAGAAAAATATATATATATTACCTGCCTTGTACCCCTGCACATTGGCTCGGTACTGGTACTCCCCGTATATAGCCTTGTTATTGTTATTCATTGTAAGTAGGAATTTGTTCTTAACTGACTTGCCAAGTTCAATAATAGTTCAATTTTTTTTTAATCATGAACAAAATCACAAGCTCCAAAGAAAATGTGCAAATGTCTTATTTTTTAACTCTGCATTGTTGGTTAGGGCTTGTCAGTAAGCATTTCACAGTAAAGTCTACACCTGTTGGTTAGGGCTTGTCAGTAAGCATTTCACAGTAAAGTCTACACCTGTTGGTTAGGGCTTGTCAGTAAGCATTTCAAGTAAAGTCTACACACTGTTGGTTAAGGGCTTGTCAGTAAGCATTTCACAGTAAAGTCTACACCTGTTGGTTAGGGCTTGTCAGTAAGCATTTCACAGTAAAGTCTACAACTGTTGGTTAGGGCTTGTCAGTAAGCATTTCACAGTAAAGTCTACACCTGTTGGTTAGGGCTTGTCAGTAAGCATTTCACAGTAAAGTCTACACCTGTTGGTTAAGGGCTTGTCAGTAAGCATTTCACAGTAAAGTCTACACCTGTTGGTTAGGGCTTGTCAGTAAGCATTTCACAGTAAAGTCTACACCTGTTGGTTAAGGGCTTGTCAGTAAGCATTTCACAGTAAAGTCTACACCTGTTGGTTAGGGCTTGTCAGTAAGCATTTCACAGTAAAGTCTACACCTGTTGGTTAGGGCTTGTCAGTAAGCATTTCACAGTAAAGTCTACACCTGTTGGTTAGGGCTTGTCAGTAAGCATTTCACAGTAAAGTCTACACCTGTTGGTTAGGGCTTGTAAGTAAGCATTTCACAGTAAAGTCTACACCTGTTGGTTAGGGCTTGTCAGTAAGCATTTCACAGTAAAGTCTACACCTGTTGGTTAGGGATTGTCAGTAAGCATTTCACAGTAAAGTCTACACCTGTTGGTTAGGGCTTGTCAGTAAGCATTTCACAGTAAAGTCTACACCTGTTGGTTAGGGCTTGTCAGTAAGCATTTCACAGTAAAGTCTACACCTGTTGGTTAGGGCTTGTCAGTAAGCATTTCACAGTAAAGTCTACACCTGTTGGTTAGGGCTTGTCAGTAAGCATTTCACAGTAAAGTCTACACCTGTTGGTTAGGGCTTGTAAGTAAGCATTTCACAGTAAAGTCTACACCTGTTGGTTAAGGGCTTGTAAGTAAGCATTTCACAGTAAAGTCTACACCTGTTGGTTAGGGCTTGTAAGTAAGCATTTCACAGTAAAGTCTACACCTGTTGGTTAAGGGCTTGTAAGTAAGCATTTCACAGTAAAGTCTACACCTGTTGTATTCGGCGCATGTAACCGATTCAATTTGATTGGATTTAAATTTCTAACACCAAAATCTAAACTGTGTAGAAATGAGAATAGACCTACATTTATAATCCAGTTTACTAACAGTCATCAAAACAGTCAGGGAGCAGAGAAAACTCCAATAGCAATGGATAGAGGAATATTTGTTTTGTACATTTTGACAGTGAGGAAATACAACCAATTTCAGGTGCAGCCCTTTGGACCACCATTGAAAACAGTTGAAAGAGCCAGACTACACTTGATGAGTCTGATAAGTGACAAATCCATTCATCGTTATCATTTCAGATATGCTCCGATACGGTACCATACCGTTAGCTAATCTTTGAAAGAACCACAGATAAGCAAATACAAAAACACCAGCTGTAATTTAGCCAACTAGGAAAACACTGGTCCTAAAATACAACAGGGACTCACCTGAAAAGGTTCCCTTACACAACAAGGAGCTGAAGTCTAGAAGATGGAGAGCAACAACATAGCCTATAGTACTGTAGCAATGAGTGTGTGCGCTTAGCCTGCTGTGTGATAACATGAATCAACAGAAGTAAACATTGTGTGAAGATCAGCTGACAGTTCCTTGTCATCAGGGTGTAGTTGGTCTATAGCCTATTTCAAAGTGGTAGAACAGGTCGGTTCTTGAGAAGGGAGAAGAGGCATTATTCAGACTGAATGCATGCAGGCCTCTTGCTCCGGAATCAACGCACCTGTTAACGTACTACTAAATGACAGAAAAGTAGCTACAGATGTAAGAGCTTAAATTGATCACTTTTGTTGCAGAGAATTTTCCTGCACAGCAGGAGATGGAAACTTGTAGTGTATTCAAGGTACAAAAAGGCTTCAAAAAATGTAGCAACCCTTACAAAAATAAAAACAACAATAGACACATCAAATGTTATTTGTCACATACACATGGTGAGCAGATTTTTAATGCGAGTGTAGCGAAATGCTTGTGCTTCTAGTTCCGACCATGCAGTAATATCTAACAAGTAATCTAACAATTTGTCACGTTCGTCGTAAGGATCGGACCAAGGCGCAGCGTGAGTAGTGTTCCACATCATTTTAATAAATCGAAACTCACTGAACAAAACAAACAACCAAACGAAACGCTACTGCTGTGCACTAAGGCAACTATTCATAGACAAGATCCCACAACACAAAGGAAGAAAATGGCTACCTAAATATTATCCCCAATCAGAGACAACGATAAACAGCTGTCTCTGATTGGGAACCATATCAGGCCAACATAGACATACAAAAACCTCTAGACATACAAAAATTAGAGTACCCACCCTAGTCACACCCTGACCAAACCAAAATATAGACCCCTCTGACTAGGAACCGTCGCCGGAGGTTCCGGACTGTGGACCGTGGCCGGAGGTTCCGGACTGTGGACCGTCGCCGGAGGTTCCGGACTGTGGACCGTCGCCGGAGGTTCCGGACTGTGGACCGTCGCCGGAGGTTCCGGACTGTGGACCGTCGCCGGAGGTTCCGGACTGTGGACCGTCGTTGGAGGTTCCGGACTGTGTACCGTCGTTGGAGGTTCCGGACTGTGGACCGTCGTTGGAGGTTCCGGACTGTGGAGGCGCACTGGAGGCCTGATGTGTGGGACCGGTACAGGTGGCACAGGGCTGAAGACACGCACCTCAGGGCGAGTGCGGGGAGGAGGCACAGGACACACTGGATTGTGGAGGCCCACTGGAGGTCTGATGGGTGGTGCCGGCACTGGTCGTACCGGGCTGGTGATACGGATCTCAGGGAGAGGAAGAGGCACAGGACGTACTGGACTGTGAAGGCGCACTGGAGGCCTGGAGCGTAGAGCTGGCACAATGCGTCCTGGCTGGATGCAAATGCGGGGAGCTGGAATAGAGCGCACCAGGCTATGAATGCCACTGGAGACACCATGCGCATCACTGCATAACACGGTGCCTTGACCAGTCACACGCTGCCCACGGTGAGCTGGCTCAGGTCTAAGCCCTACCTCCGGCCAATGTCCCCGTCCCCCCCTTTTGTGCTTCCCTCGTTGCCCTGACTCCTCGTATCGTCGCCGTTCCTCTGACTCCTCGTATCGTCCCCTGCCATTACCAACTCCCAGGTCCAGGATGCCCTCCACTCACTTTTCTCCCAGGCCCAGGATCCCTGCTCCTCTTGAACACGCTGCTTGGTCCGTTGGTGGTGGGATCTTCTGTCACGTTTGTCGTAAGGATCGGACCAAGGAGCAGCGTGAGTAGAGTTCCACATAATTTTAATAAATCAAAACTCACTGAACAAAACAACAAACAACCAAACGAAACGTGACGCTACTGATGTGCACTAAGGCAACTATACATAGACAAGGTCCCACAACACAAATGAGGAAAATGGCTACCTAAATATGATCCCCATTCAGAGACAACAATAAACAGCTGTCTCTGATTGGGAACCATATCAGGCCAACATAGAGATACAAAAACCCCATGACATACAAAGGCCCTAGACATACAAAAACTAGAGTACCCACCCGAGTCACACCCTGACCTAACCAACATATATAGAAAAACAGATATCTAAGGTCAGGGCGTGACAATTTCACAACAACTACCTTATACACACAAGTGTAAAGTAATGAACATGAAAATGTACATAAATATATGGATGAGCGATGGCCGTGTGGCATAGACAGGATGCAAAAGATGCTATATACAGTATATACATATGAGATAAGTAATGTAGGGTATGTAAACATTATATTAAGTTGCATTGTTTAAAGTGAATAGTGATACATGTATTACATAAAGATGGTAAGATGCAGTAGATGGTATAGAATACAGTATATACATATGAGATGAGTAATGTAGGGTATGTAAACATTATATAAAGTGGCATTGTTTAAAGTGGCTAGTGATACATTTATTACTTCCAATTATTAAATATTAAAGTGGCTAGAGATTGAGTTAGTATGTTGGCAACAGCCACTCAATGTTAGTGATGGCTGTTTAACAGTCTGAAGGCCTTGAGATAGAAGCAGTTTTTCAATCCCATCTTTGTTGCACCTGTACTGACCTCTCCTTCTGGATGATAGCGGGGTGAACAGGTAGTGGCTCGGGTGGTTGTTGTCCTTGATGATCTTTTTGGCCTTCCTGTGACATCGGGTGTTGTAGGTGTCCTGGAGGGCAGGTAGTTTGCCCCTCGGTGATGCGTTGTGCAGACCTCACTACCCTCTGGAGAGCCTTGCGGTTGTGGGCGGAGCAGTTTCCGTACCAGGCGGTACTATCTTGGCTTTTTGCATTAGTTTCCCTAGTTTAGGTCTATGTGTGGCTGCATTAGTTTCCCTAGTTTAGGTCTATGTGTGGCTGCATTAGTTTCCATAGTTTAGGTCTATGTGTGGCTGCATTAGTTTCCCTAGTTTAGGTCTATGTGTGGCTGCATTAGTTTCTGTAGTTTAGGTCTATGTGTGGCTGCATTATTTTAAGTAGTTTAGGTCTATGTGTGGCAGCATTATTTTAAGTAGTTTAGGTCTATGTGTGGCTGCATTAGTTTCTGTAGTTTAGGTCTATGTGTGGCTGCATTATTTTAAGTAGTTTAGGTCTATGTGTGGCAGCAGGATGCCGTCTTAGCATAATAAACAGAGCAGTCTTCAATATAACCTATATTGTTTCTAAAACAATCTAAAACAACCCCCCCCCCTCCAGAAAAATGGATCGGCCCTATACTGCTGCAGTTACAGCGAGGGACGCCATTTTCTTTGGAGCTTGTGTTGATACGTTCCCAGGTTTTCAAGACACCCTGGTTGGAGGATTCCTATATTTCCTGTGTATTCCCTCGTGATTTTAGGAATCTTCCACACCGGAATTTCTGGAAAACCTGGGAATTTTGGGAAAGTTAGAGGAATTTTCCAACCCTAGGATATACACTATTCCATAGAATTATTCCAAATGTACCTCTCTTACCTTCCTAAGGAAACCTCTGGTGTATGGGATTGTCCTCTTAAGCAATAAGGACCGAGGTGGTGTGGTATATGGCCAATATAACACGGCTAAGGGCTGTTCTTAGGCAAGACGCAACGCGGAGTGCCTGGATACAGTCCTTAGCCGTGGTGGGAGCTGGTTCAGGTCCCCGATAGGTTGCTGGTTCGCGTCCCAGTTTTGACTTGGTGGGAGATCTGTCAACGTGTGTGTGTTTGGGGGGGGTTGAGAAGATGGAAAGAAGCGAACGAGAGAGATGAAGAGAATAGACAGACCAGGGAAGAGAGGAGGATGGTAGGAGATATGTCCTGGGATAGTCCCCATTACTTGAAGAGAGGAGGATGAGAGACGATATGTCCTGGGATAGTCCCCATTACTTGAAGAGAGGAGGATGATAGGAAATACGTCCTGGGATAGTCCCCATTACTTGAAGAGAGGAGGATGATAGGAAATACGTCCTTGGATAGTCCCCATTACTTGAAGAGAGGAGGATGAGAGACGATATGTCCTGGGATAGTCCCCATTACTTGAAGAGAGGAGGATGAGAGACGATATGTCCTGGGATAGTCCCCATTACTTGAAGAGAGGAGGATGGTAGGAGATATGTCCTGGGATAGTCCCCATTACTTGAAGAGAGGAGGATGAGAGACGATATGTCCTGGGATAGTCCCCCTTGGGATAGGAGTCCCCCATTACTTGAAGAGAGGAGGATGGTAGGAGATATGTCCTGGGATAGTCCCCATTACTTGAAGAGAGGAGGATGGTAGGAGATATGGGATAGTCCTTGAAGAGAGGAGGATGGTAGGAGATATGTCCTGGGATAGTCCCCATTACTTGAAGAGAGGAGGATGGTAGGAGATATGTCCTGGGATAGTCCCCATTACTTGAAGAGAGGATGGTAGGGATATGTCCCCCATTACTTGAAGAGAGGAGGATGGTAGGAGATATGTCCTGGGATAGTCCCCATTACTTGAAGAGAGGAGGATGGTAGGAGATATGTCCTGGGATAGTCCCCATTACTTGAAGAGAGGAGGATGGTAGGAGATATGTCCTGGGATAGTCCCAATGACTTGAAGAGAAGAGGATGGTAGGAGATATGTCCTGGGATAGTCCCCATTACTTGAAGAGAGGAGGATGGTAGGAGATATGTCCTGGGATAGTCCCAATGACTTGAAGAGAGGAGGATGGTAGGAGATATGTCCTGGGATAGTCCCAATGACTTGAAGAGAGGAGGATGGTAGGAGATATGTCCTGGGATAGTCCCCATTACTTGAAGAGAGGAGGATGGTAGGAGATATGTCCTGGGATAGTCCCCATTACTTGAAGAGAGGATGGTAGGAGATATTGTTATGGGTGTAAGATGGCACAGTGATGCCATCTGGTGGTAAATGTTAATTACTGCAACTCCAGCGTTTACCGGTGTGCTTTGAGATAACTGGATGTATTGTAATGTACTGAACAAGACTGGTTACTCGCATCAATGCCTCGGTCTCGTCATTTAACATTTAAACAGATATGTCCTAGGCTAGCCAGCATAACTTCAGAGACAGATGCTGCAATGGACAGAATGTCAGAGATGTGCATTTCTGTCTTTTGAGAGTCACCCTGTGTTACAGAATAAGTGCCTTGCTCAAGGGCATAACGTTAGTAGGTCCAGGTCTCCAGGTCGCAGTTGTAAATGAGAACTTGTTCAACTAGCCTACCTGATTAAATAAAGGTGAAATAAAATAAATAAAAGTAGACACCAGCAGCTCTTCAGTAGCCAATTCAGTCCCAACCTTTTCATCTCCTCTATACCCTCCTGCAGGGCTACACACAGCCCCAACACACAGCCCCTATTATCCAATCATGTAGGCTGCTCTGACTGAGGAAGTCACTAACAGGGCGAGAAGACAGAAGGCTTGAGACCCACAAAGCTTCTTGTCATCCAATCTCTGTCTACAGCATGTTGGTTACACTCTTATAAGAAATGGTTCTATACAGAACCAATAGGTTCTACATAGAACCCCAATGAGACCTTGTTTCTGGATGATGGAACTGCAGAATAGAGCAGGCCAAGAGTAGAGGATTTGTATTTGTAGTACCGTGAACTGCCACAGAAGGACGCCCTCTGACAATTTAAACATGCCCTCCTGATTTGCATAGGCAAATAATGTTCTATATATTTATTGAGAGGAAAGATGCTATTTATAGATCAACGGTGTCCAACAAAATAGGATATTTATCAATGAACTTAGTATTTAGAATCAAGTGGCGAAACGGAGCAGCGGTCTAAGGCACTGCATCTCAGTGCTTAAGGCGTCACTACAGACACCCTGGTTTGAATCCAGGCTGTATCACAACCGGCCGTGATTGGGAGTCCCATGGGGCGGCGCACAATTGGCCCAGTGTCGTCCGGGTTTAGCCGGTGTAGGCCATAATTGTAAATAAGAATTTGTTCTTCAACTGGCTTGCCTAGTTAAATAAAGGTTACATTTTCAAGAACATAAGTAGCTCTACTCTTATAGCCTAGATGTATATATCAAATCGTTTGTTTCTTTAGCGCCACATTTTGTTCACTATCATTATCATGCCAAAATGGTTAAATTTTCTATCCTAGGCTCCTACTACATACCAGGCCTCTTTAATTAGTCTAGGAACGAAGCTATACAAAATATCTCCACTCAAGATTAGAATCGAATGAGAGAAGTGCCCCCACTTTATGGGGGTACAGTTTAATTAGGTGAAGGTTCTTTGTAGGAAATTTAAAATCTGATTAGCCTTGCTCGTTCTCGTTCACGAACAGACGGGGATTATCAAAGCCCCTCTTACTATTGTAAAGCATACGTCAGCAAATTAAAAAGACTATCCACCCATTTCTAGAGCGGATAAATACAGCCCAGACACAACACCTCACCCAGGCTACACCAGACGTATCCTCGTCCTAAATGTGAATACCGCAGGTAATTCCACGTATTGTTTACGATTCCTCTCCGCTGCATGTGGAGTGTGAGTGTGGACACCTAGAAATATGTTGACTGAGTCACTGCTGCCACGACGCTGACACATTCCAGGAGAGGAGGACTGTCCGGGCTGCCTCTCTTCTGATAAGCATCCTATGGTATTCTGTCAAGATGGCGGTGTCGGCAACGGAAAGGGACGCAATAGTGAGTATTACAATTTTCAGGAAAACAGCGGTTTGCTTGGAATTGGTTGTTTTCTGTGTCTGCACGTAAAGCTGTTAAGCGTGTCATTTGTGGAGAGCTATACTTTTATGTCATCATGAAGTTTCTATGATTGTGGGGAGTAATATGGCAATAGGCTGTCCGTGCATTCCCAAACACAGCCGGAGTCGACCTCTGATGTGGGCGCGGAACAAATTCACTATGATTCTGCATGATAATATGTATCTGTGTGGTGCTCACCTTGATACAGCAGCGGTGCATTACTTCTCGTTATCACTGTACAATGTGGGCTGTCTATGTGCGAGTTGGTGGTAATGACCGACGTTCTCACAGGTCTTACTCGCTCTAGTCTACAACATGACAGATGTTTTGACAGCCGTGGGTTTCCCCACCTTTTCATTGTTGAATAGCGGCATGAGGACCATTCCGTCGGCTTTTTCAACTGCAGAGAAGACATCTAGAGCAATAAGCAGCCTTTTAAAACGCTAGGCTACTCCGCCCATTGAGTAGGCTACTTTCATTTAGGCTTGTACCTGATCAATACGTTGTGTTTTTTCTTCCCCTTTTGTCTCTGGTGGTTTTGAAGAATACTGAAGATGACCATCACAACGATTCGTTCGGGAACCCCGGGCTTATCTCGCCGGATAGGGAGGACATTGCACGGCTTCTGGTGGGACTATTCATCCTGAAACACCCACATTAATCAATATATAGGCCTGTGTTAATAATCCGTTAAAAATAATTACCACATCTCCTACCCTGGAGGATGGAGGGGGGCTACAACCTTTTTATTTGTCTACATTATGTGTTGTGATGATGATTTAAATGTGATGATTGAAAATAAAACGTTGGCTTTCATTCGTAGAAGGTGCCATTCAGCGGCCGCATCAGAGGAGGTATGAGGCCGGGGAAGAAGGTCATTGTCATGGGCATTGTTGATCTGGAGCCAGACAGGTAGGCTAAGACTATTAACTCCACTCATTAGGTCTTAGCTCTGGTCCAGGGAGATATAACCTCCACTCATTAGGTCTTAGCTCTGGTCCAGGGGGATATAACCACCACTCATTAGGTCTTAGCTCTCCAGGGGTCATTAGGTCAGGGTCCAGATATAACCTCCACTCATTAGGTCTTAGCTCTGGTCCAGGGAGATATAACCTCCACTCATTAGGTCTTAGCTCTGGTCCAGGGGGATATAACCACCACTCATTAGGTCTTAGCTCTGGTCCAGGGGGATATAACCTCCACTCATTAGGTCTTAGCTCTGGTCCAGGGAGATATAACCACCACTCATTAGGTCTTAGCTCTGGTCCAGGGGGATATAACCACCACTCATTAGGTCTTAGCTCTGGTCCAGGGGGATATAACCTCCACTCATTAGGTCTTAGCTCTGGTCCAGGGGGATATAACCTCCACTCATTAGGTCTTAGCTCTGGTCCAGGGGGATATAACCTCCACTCATTAGGTCTTAGCTCTGGTCCAGGGGGATATAACCTCCACTCATTAGGTCTAGCTCTGGTCCAGGGAGATATAACCTTAGCTCTGGTCCAGGGACATATAACCTCCACTCATTAGGTCTTAGCTCTGGTCCAGGGGATATAACCTCCACTCATTAGGTCTTAGCTCTGGTCCAGGGGATATAACCTCCACTCATTAGGTCTTATCCAGGGGATATAACCTCCACTCATTAGGTCTTAGCTCTGGTCCAGGGGGATATAACCACCACTCATTAGGTCTTAGCTCTGGTCCAGGGGGATATAACCTCCACTCATTAGGTCTTAGCTCTGGTCCAGGGGGATATATCCTCCACTCATTAGGTCTTAGCTCTGGTCCAGGGGGATATAACCACCACTCATTAGGTCTTAGCTCTGGTCCAGGGGGATATAACCTCCACTCATTAGGTCTTAGCTCTGGTCCAGGGGGATATAACCTCCACTCATTAGGTCTTAGCTCTGGTCCATGTCGTTACGTGCAGCTGGCTGATGCAGAGCCTTCAACTTATTCTTGAAGAAGAGAAGTTGCCCTGGACGAGAGCGAACTAGGTCTATTTTTCAACTGCACCCTGGCTTATCTGAATGTCATTACCAACTTCTTATCTTTCATATAGTGCTTTTTCATTAGATTCTAAGTCCCATTCCATTTTAGGTGGAGTTGTGATTCTGTAAGACTGTAGCCTATAGAATTAATTGTTATAGGCCTGTGTATTACATGTTTATTGGTGAAATGCTGTGTTTTCGATGTTATGTCTGCTGAAAAATGTGAATTTAGCCTAATAAGGAGAGAACATGTATTGTAAAAGACAGAATCGAACACAGGCTCAGAAAGGAAAAAGATCAAAAGAATAGTTTATTATTAGCAGCATGGCAGAAGGCAACAAAACGGCCTGGGGAGATGAAGAGGAGACATGGAGAACTGTGTGGGTGGGTGGGTGTGTTGAGAAAGGATGGCTTTTTCATAATGCAAGGCAGGGTGTTCACCTCCACAGTCAGGCCAGGCTGAGGCAGAGCTGGGGTGTCTCCCAAATGGCACCCTATTCCCTATGTAGGCCACTAGGGCTACATTGGCCCTCATCAAACGTAGTGTACTACAAAGGGGATAGTGTTCCAGTTGGGACACGGTACGTGTTGAGACATTTTAGGGTGTGTCCTTTATAGGCCTCAATAGAAACTAATGGTCAGTTTAAAAACACATTTAGTGACATCATTTTTAAATGCCTGTTCTAAAGTTCATGGAGATGTCAACATGCTGCTCCTCCAGATGCTGAACACAATGACAACAGTTATGTGGTGTTTCTCCTACAGACACCACGTCCCTATAGGCCCTCTACTATGTCCCCTACAGACACCACGTCCCTATAGGCCCTCTACTATGTCCCCTACAGACACTACGTCCCTATAGGCCCTCTACTATCTCCCCTACAGACACTACGTCCCTATAGGCCCTCTACTATGTCCCCTACAGACACCATGTCCCTATAGGCCCTCTACTATGTCTCCTACAGACACCACGTCCCTATAGGCCCTCCACTATGTCCCCTGTCCTCTACAGCACCACGTCCCTATAGGCCCTCTATGTCCCCTACAGGGTGGTCCTTCTGTAGCTCAGTTGGTAGAGCATGGCGCTTGTAACGCCAGGGTAGTGGGTTTGATTCCCGGGACCACCCATACGTAGAATGTATGCACACATGACTGTAAGTCGCTTTGGATAAAAGCGTCCGCTAAATGGCATATTTAGTTTTAGTTTTTATATTTAGACACCACGTCCCTATAGGCCCTCCACTATGTCCCCTACAGCACCACATCCCTATAGGCCCTCCACTATGTCCCCTACCCAATCAGGTCCCTATAGGACCTCCTCTGTCCCCTACAGCATCATGTCCCTATAGGCCGTCCTCTCTGCCCCCTACGGCTCCATTACCATTGTCCCCATAGGCCGTCCTCTCTGTCTCTTACGGCTCCATTACCATTGTCCCCATAGGGACAGGTTACCTAGGGCTCCCACTAAGGGACCAGGTTACCTAGGGCTCCCACTAAGGGACAGGTTACCTAGTGAACTAGGGTAAAAAGGGATATTGTTTAACCAGCACAGTGACACCTATTTCTTTTTCTTCTTCTCTACGTTTCTTTCTGTCTCAGCTTTGACGTCAGCCTGACTTGCGGCCGCGGCACAGAGAAGGAGGAGCCACAGCCGGATGTGGCCCTGAAACTCAGCGCTCGATTCGCTGAGCGCCAGTTTCTGCGTAACTCCCGCGTCTCGGGAAAATGGAGCGAGGAGGAGAAGTCTATCGACTACTTCCCCTTCATCCCTGACCAGCCCTTCAGGGTACCTGTTACTCTGATCCTAACACCTAACCTGACCAGCCCTTCAGGGTACCTGTTACACTGATCCTAACACTTAACCTGACCAGCCCTTCAGGGTACCTGTTACACTGATCCTAACCTGACCAGCCCTTCAGGGTACCTGTTACTCTGATCCTAACACCTAACCTGACCAGCCCTTCAGGGTACCTGTTACACTGATCCTAACACTTAACCTGACCAGCCCTTCAGGGTACCTGTTACACTTATCCTAACACCTAACCTGACCAGCCCTTCAGGGTACCTGTTACACTGATCCTAACACTTAACCTGACCAGCCCTTCAGGGTACCTGTTACACTGATCCTAACACTTAACCTGACCAGCCCTTCAGGGTACCTGTTACACTTATCCTAACACCTAACCTGACCAGCCCTTCAGGGTACCTGTTACACTTATCCTAACACCTAACCTGACCAGCCCTTCAGGGTACCTGTTACACTGATCCTAACACTTAACCTGACCAGCCCTTCAGGGTACCTGTTACACTGATCCTAACACTTAACCTGACCAGCCCTTCAGGGTACCTGTTACACTGATCCTAACACTTAACCTGACCAGCCCTTCAGGGTACCTGTTACACTGATCCTAACACTTAACCTGACCAGCCCTTCAGGGTACCTGTTACACTGATCCTAACACTTAACCTGACCAGCCCTTCAGGGTACCTGTTACACTGATCCTAACCTGACCAGCCCTTCAGGGTACCTGTTACACTGATCCTAACCTGACCAGCCCTTCAGGGTACCTGTTACACTGATCCTAACCTGACCAGCCCTTCAGGGTACCTGTTACACTGATCCTAACACCTAACCTGACCAGCCCTTCAGGGTACCTGTTACACTGATCCTAACCTGACCAGCCCTTCAGGGTACCTGTTACACTGATCCTAACACTTAACCTGACCAGCCCTTCAGGGTACCTGTTACACTGATCCTAACCTGACCAGCCCTTCAGGGTACCTGTTACACTGATCCTAACACCTAACCTGACCAGCCCTTCAGGGTACCTGTTACACTGATCCTAACACCTAACCTGACCAGCCCTTCAGGGTACCTGTTACACTGATCCTAACACCTAACCTGACCAGCCCTTCAGGGTACCTGTTACACTGATCCTAACCTGACCAGCCCTTCAGGGTACCTGTTACACTTATCCTAACCTGACCAGCTCTTCAGGGTACCTGTTACACTGATCCTAACCTCTAATTCTAAACTCTAATCCTAACCTCTAATTCTAAACTCTAATCCTAACCCCTAACCCTTAATCCATAACCCTAACTGGACCAGGCCTTACATTTACATTACATTTAAGTCATTTAGCAGACGCTCTTATCCAGGCCTTCAAGATACCATAACAATCCACTCTCTTTTTAAATTCTAACCCCGAACCCGACCATCCCTTCAGGGTACCAAGAACACTTCACGTTCTTATCCAACTTGTCCCAAATGGCACCGCATCCCCTTTCTAGTAGACTTCCTTTGACCAGAGCCCTATGGGACCACAGTTAACTAGGGTCTTAACTTCATGATAATTGGCCTTCCACCCTTATCTCTATCTCATACACTCCCCCTCTCTAGCACTCTCTGACTTCTCTTTAGTTGCTGTGATATGATTCAGTACAGACGTTATGTAAAGATATAGCCCAGTGATAAGGAACACACACTGTTCCTTGTTGTGGTTTATTGTAAAGCAGGTTGCTCCAGTCACACATTTGTCAGAGGATGTGGTTTAGAAATGTGATAAGTTATGCAAAACTAACAAGCTCTCTTTCATTTGGAGAAAGAACCACATGGTCACATAATGTGACTTTGTTTAGAAATGGGGTGTTTTATTCTGTTCTCTGTCTCTGTCTCGCTCTCTCCCTCTCTACCTCCTCGCTCTCTCCCTCTCTACCTCCTCTCTCTCTTCTCTACCTCCTCTCTCTCTCTCTCTCTCTCTCTCTCTCTCTCTCTCTCTCTCTCTCTCTCTCTCTCTCTCTCTCTCTCTCTCTCTCTCTCTCTCCAGATTGAGATCCACTGCGAACACACGCGCTTCCGGATATTTGTGGACGGAAACCCGCTCTTTGACTTTTTTCACAAAGTGAAATCTTTGCCGTCCATCGATACAGTGAGGATAGAAGGGGGTCTACAGATCACCAAGCTCGGTTAACCAACCCAGCTGCTATGCCAGTGTGTGACACAACAAGAACTCAATACAGGTGAACACACACACCTGTTACTACAATACCCACAATGCAACACGGCAGCGACAGTGGGCCTAGCGCTTTGGAAAGGCCTCGCCCATCCCGGTTTGGTTCTGATGTCACTCCTCTTCTTCTTTCCCCTTTATCTTGTCACGTCTCAACCAAGATCTGACGTTATTGTGACCTTCCTAATTGTTGGTTGAATGGTTGCAATGCAACGCAGCTCTGTGTGTCTTTGTTCTGCAAGAATTCCTTTGTTTTCTTCCTCAGTTCTGTGTGTGTCAGGGATCTCACAATATAAACGCCTTCTCATGGTTACCAAGCATCCTATGGGGATTTTGCTGAGAGAGGGGGCCCCATTCCAAATGTATTAGTGCACTGCTTTTGGGGCACTATTGGTGCTATTTGGGACACAACTGTAGAGCACTCAAAAATATTTGCTTTCATGTGGAGAAATCCTACAATTCTCAGGAGGTTTCTCAGGAATCAACACTATTTATCACGTATAACATCATCACTGTAAATGAGGGTTATTTCGTGGGGTTGACAAGCTCAATATTATGGGAGCTTCCATTTTTACACTCCCTCCCTGTTCTTGAATTGGGTTTAATTAATTGGTTGGTTGGTTGTCATGGTTATTGGCATCCTAACTCAATGACCTACATACAGAGGTTGCATTCTAAATTGCATTCTATTCCCTATATAGTGCACTACTTTGATCAGGGCCTATTGGGCTCTGGCCAAAACTATTGCACTACTTAGGGAATAGGGTGCCATTTGGAAAGGGAAATGAGGATTATATTGTGGAGTCTCAGCAAGATGTACCGTAGCAGCTTATTGATTGAAATGTCTTGTAACTGTATGCAATGTATTAATGGTGGTTCTTACTCACAGTTTCAGTTCATTGCAACCATTCTCCTCCTGTAGATATAGATATTGCACTGACATAGAGCTATGTGGTAGTGAATACAATGTATTGTTCATTTGGAGCTTCGTTTACATTGCTTATTCAACAGTGATGAATGATTGGTTCGTTTTAAAGGGTTAGTTCACCACAAAATCCAAGTTTATCAGATGTGTTTTATACCTCAACTGTTCTGTGTGGAGCTAATAAACTGGAATTAGAGGTGCCAATCTTTCCTATTCATTTGGGTTCTAGATGAGATCTGTAGGTTTCTCCAATGGCTCACTGCAGAGTCTAGACAACACGTGGTGTGGAATATGGACTCAGGTGGTATTTCTAGGCTTGAAAAATTTGCTAGGATGTTTATCTTGGAGTGAACTATCCCTTTAAGGAGTTTGCTTCACTGGACTCTGACTTGTAAATGAAGAAAAAGCCCATAGTGAAAACACACCCAGCGATGGCCAGCCTCAACAACCATTCAGTCAAACCTCACTATCACAGACCAGGTTATTACTGTATATGCAAATGGTGGATTCTCTTCCACACTTGAGCATTTTTTAAACCAGGGTCGTATTCATTAGGGAACACCGACGTTAAATGTTTTGCCCAAAATAAATAACAGTTGACCCGAAACTGTAATCGGTACCTCTTGAAGTTTACAGACTGTTCCGTTAGCTAGCGGTTAGCGGTTATCGATGAGCGGTTGATTGTTGTGAAGAATAGGAAGGCTGAATGGTGTTATGAATGTACAGCAGACATGTGTTTCTATGGTAGCATACCAGCTGGGCACAGATGTCAGTTCAACATCTAGTTTTGATTTAAATTTGGTTGAGTTGTCAACTAACGTGAATTCAACGTGAAATCAACAAAGAATTCCACCATGTCATTTGATTTAGGTTAAACGTTGGGTGAAAAGAAGATCCTTTTGTTGATGACTTTTTGCAAATCCAATCAGTTTTCCACATTGATTCAACGTCATCACAAATACTTTTTTGGTTGTTGAAATGACGTGGAAACAACATTGATTCAACCAATTTCCGCATCTGAAATGGCACCTTAGCACCTTTTTATTCTAGGAGTGTATCTACCTGGAACCAGAATGGGTGTTAACCTGGAACCAGAATGGGCGTTACCCGGAACCAGAATGGGTGTTAACCTGGAACCAGAATGGGTGAATGGGTGTTAACCTGGAACCGGAATGGGTGTTAACCTGGAACCGGAATGGGTGTTAACCCGGAACCGGAATGGGTGTTAACCTGGAACCAGAATGGGTTCTTCTATGGGGACAGCAGAAGAACCCTTTTGGGTGTTACCTGGAACCAGAATGGGTGTTACCTGGAACCAGAATGGGTGTTACCCTGGAACCAGAATGGGTGTTACCTGGAACCAGAATGGGTGTTACCTGGAACCAGAATGGGTGTTACCTGGAACCAGAATGGGTGTTACCTGGAACCAGAATGGGTTCTCCTATGGGGACAGCAGAAGAGCCCTTTTGGATTGCTTTTTGCTAAGAGTGTATTACCTATTTAGTGCACTACTTTGGACCAGTGCCCACCACTTCATCAACACACAGAGCTACTACTGTTCACCAATAACTGTATATGGCTCTTTGGTTTAGTGGAGCATCATATGACTCAGTGGTTTAGTGGAGCATCAGTGGTTTAGTGGAGCATCATATGACTCTGTGGTTTAGTGGAGCATCAGTGGTTTAGTGGAGCATCATATGACTCTGTGGTTTAGTGGAGCATCAGTGGTTTAGTGGAGCATCATATGACTCTGTGGTTTAGTGGAGCATCAGTGGTTTAGTGGAGCATCAGTGGTTTAGTGGAGCATCAGTGGTTTAGTGGAGCATCATATGACTCTGTGGTTTAGTGGAGCATCATATGACTCTGTGGTTTAGTGGAGCATCATATGACTCTGTGGTTTAGTGGAGCATCATATGACTCTGTGGTTTAGTGGAGCATCATATGACTCTGTGGTTTAGTGGAGCATCATATGACTCTGTGGTTTAGTGGAGCATCATATGACTCTGTGGTTTAGTGGAGCATCATATGACTCTGTGGTTTAGTGGAGCATCATATGACTCTGTGGTTTAGTGGAGCATTATATGACTCTGTGGTTTAGTGGAGCATCATATGACTCTGTGGTTTAGTGGAGCATCATGATGCAGCTACACACCTTTTGTATTAGTGGAGCATTTCACCTATTGAAAAATGCTTTGAAAATATATACAGGTTTAGGGATGGAGTTCATCATTTGTTAATTACCACTACATTTATGTAACAACACACTGCCCCATGTCTATGGCCCACTGCATCTCTCTGTCTCTCTTCTATGGACCCACTGCATATGACTCTGTGGTTTATGGACCCACTCATCGCTCTGTGGTTCTATGGACCCACTCATATGGACTGCTCTGTCTTCTATGGACCCATCAGCATCTCTATGACTCTGTGACCCACTGTTTCTCTCTATGGACCCACTGCATGACTCAGTGGTTCTATGGACCCATCATATGGACCCACTGCTCTCTCTCTCTCTATGCTGCATCGCTCTCTCTCTCTCTCTATGGACCCATCATATGGACCCACTGTGGTTTCTCTCTCTATGGACCCACTGCATCGACTCTCTGGTTTATGGACCCATCATATGACTCTCTCTTTATGGACCCACTCATATGACTCTGGTTTAGTGGAGCATCATATGACTCTGTGGTTCTAGTGGACCCACTCATATGACTCTGTCTCTTCTATGGACCCACTGCATCGACTCTGTGGTTTAGTGGACCCATCATATGACTCTCTGTGGTTTAGTGGAGCATCATATGACTCTGTGGTCTATGGACCCACTGCATATGACTCTCTATGGTTCTCTATGGACCCACTCATCGCTCTCTCTCTCTCTATGGACCCACTGCATCGCTCTCTCTCTCTCTATGGACCACTGGTTTATGGACCCACTCATATCTCTGGTTCTATGGACCCACTGACTCTGTGGTTTATGGTGAGCATCATATGACTCTCTGGTTTATGGACCCATGACTCTATGGTGTCTCTATGGAGCATCATGGACCCACTGCATCGCTCTCTCTCTCTCTCTCTTAGTGGACATCATATGACTCTGTGGTTTAGTGGCATCATATGACTCTGTGGTTCTATGGACCCACTGCATCGCTCTCTCTATGGACCCACTGCATCGCTCTCTCTATGGACCCACTGCATCGCTCTCTCTATGGACCCACTGCATCTCTCTATGGACCCACTGCATCGCTTCTAGTGGACCCACTGCATGACTCTGTGGTCTATGGACCCACTCATATGACTCTCTCTCTCTCTATGGACCCACTGCATCGCTCTCTCTCTCTCTCTCTCTCTATGGACCCACTGCACTCTCTCTTATGGACCCACTGCATCTCTCTCTCTCTGGTTTCTCTCTCTCTCTCTGTGTCTCTCTCTCTGTCTCTCTCTGTCTCTCTCTCTAAATTCAAGGGCTTTATTGGCATGGGAAACATGTGTTAACATTGCCAAAGCAAGTGAGGTAGATAATATATAAATCGCTCTATCTATCTCTCGAAACCGAGCAAGAATGGGGCACACGGACATCACATGGTGCCAAGAGGAGCTATTGTGCTCCATCAAAGCGCTCTATTGTCTCTTACTGGGCTTAGTTGTTGGATCTCTCCTTCTCTATATTGTCTCTTACTGGGCTTAGTTGTTGGATTACCTACCTATTGCTGTCTCTTACTGGGCTTAGTTGAAAATATGTCTCTTACTGGGCTTAGTTGTTGGACTCTCCTTCTCATATTGTCTCTTACTGGGCTTAGTTGTTGGATCTCTCTTCTCTATATTGTCTCTTACTGCTTAGTTGTTGGATCTCCTTCTCTATATTGTCTCTTACTGGGCTTAGTTGTTGGATCTCTCTCTCTCTATATTGTCTCTTACTGGGCTTAGTTGTTGGATCTCTCCTCTATATTGTCTCTTACTCTAGTTGTTCTCTCTATATTGTCTCTTACTGGGCTTAGTTGTTGGATCTCTCCTTCTCTATATTGTCTCTTACTGGGCTGGATCTCTCCTTCTCTATATTGTCTCTTACTGGGCTTAGTTGTTGGATCTCTCTGTCTCTATATTGTCTCTTACTCTGGATCTGTCTCTATATTGTCTCTTACTGGGCTTCTGTTGGATCTCTCTTCTCTATATTGTCTCTTACTGGGCTTGTTGTTGGATCTCTGTGTCTCTCATTGTCTCTTACTGGGCTTAGTTGTTGTCTCTCTTCTCTATATTGTCTCTTACTGGGCTGTTCTGGATCTCTCTCTCTCTATATTGTCTCAAGTTGTTGGCTTATATTGTCTCTTACTGGGCTTAGTTGTTGGATCTCTCCTTCTCTATATTGTCTCTTACTGGGCTTAGTTGTTGGATCTCTCCTTCTCTATACTGGGCTTAGTTGTTGGATCTCTCCTTCTCTATATTGTCTCTTACTGGGCTTAGTTGTTGGATCTCTCTTCTCTATATTGTCTCTTACTGGGCTTAGTTGTTGGATCTCTCCTCTCTATTGTCTCTTACTGGGCTTAGTTGTTGGATCTCTCCTTCTCTATATTGTCTCTTACTGGGGCACACGGACATCACATGGTGCCAAGTTGGAGCTATATTGTCTCTCTATTGTCTCTTACTGGGCTTAGTAGTTGGATCTCTCCTTCTCTATATTGTCTCTTACTGGGCTTAGTTGTTGGATCTCTCCTTCTCTATATTGTCTCTTACTGGGCTTAGTTGTTGGATCTCTCTCTATATTGTCTCTACTGGGCTTATTGTCTCTTACTGGGCTTAGTTGTTGGATCTCTCCTTCTCTATATTGTCTCTTACTGGGCTTAGTTGTTGGATCTCTCCTTCTCTATATTGTCTCTTACTGGGCTTAGTTGTTGGATCTCTCCTTCTCTATATTGTCTCTTACTGGGCTTAGTTGTTGGATCTCTGTCTCTTACTGGGCTTAGTTATTGGTCTCTTACTGGGCTTAGTTGTTGGATCTCTCCTTCTCTATATTGTCTCTTACTGGGCTTAGTTGTTGGATCTCTCCTTCTCTATATTGTCTCTTACTGGGCTTAGTTGTTGGATCTCTCCTTCTCTATATTGTCTCTTACTGGGCTTAGTTGTTGGATCTCTCCTTCTCTATATTGTCTCTTACTGGGCTTAGTTGTTGGAGGGAGCGCTCATTCTTCGGTTGCCCCTACATAATGCACAACTTTGACCCTAACTTTAACCCTAACCCAAGACACGTTTGACCCTACGTGCACTACTTTTGACCAGGGCCCAATGTATGTAATAGGGTGCCATTTGGGATGCGGCTTTCCTGTTAGGAGCAAGTCAGCTCTGAGTTGTAGATGAGTAGGGAGGGACGTTGAAAGCTGACATCGCGCTGAAGACATAGAAACTGTTCCTGGATCGGTAGCTGCCTGGGAAGGGTGGGGGCCATGACGTCAAAGTTGACCCAACTTTTCTCTTCACAAGAGAGAGTTTGGGAGTAAGGCTGCCCTGGGAGTTCTGCTTTACATACAGACATAATTTAAACGGTTTTAGAAACTTTAGAGTGTTTTCTATTCAATAATAATGTTTATATGCATATATTAGCAATTTTGGGAAAAATATTTTCAGTTTACTATGGGTACGCACTTTCTCCAACAGGGGCAGTATAGAGGGGGAGTCTTAAGAGGTTAATTAAAGGTGCTACGCAGGATTTAAAAAATGCCATTGTAATAGTGGAATGATAGTGTTTCACAGTATTACTTAGCTGGCTCTAATATTTGCCTATTGATTTCTCCCATTAGAGAGGCATCTGTTGTCAAAATGGGAAAGCTGGTTTGACTTTGTGGCTGTGTTATCTATTGGAAATTGGGTCAGGTAGAACTCTCTGTAATTTCTTGATTAAAAAAAAATCTACACTGTTCGCTCAATTTCAGTTTATGTGAGAAAACAAGCACTGAATATTGTAGGGCAGGGGTATTCACCTCTAACCTTACGAGGTTCAGAGCCTGCTGGTTTTTTGTTCTTACTGATCATTAATATCACCCACCTGGTGTCCCAGGTCTAAACCAGTCCCTGATTAGAGGGGAATCACCCACCTGGTGTCCAACACAGTTCCACTGCTTTTTTTGGGAGGTCCAGAGTCTCGTTTGAAGGGTGTAACTAAACATATGTTCAATAATAAAACATATATAGTTTTTCCAGCTGTTTGAAGCTGCTGGACCAAAACAGAAAGTAAAAGGCTCATTTGTGAGTCTCCTTCATGTTATGGGGAAATTGGGTTTTGGGGCTGTAGCACCTTTAAGTGATGATAACATTGAAGGTTGAGGGGTTTGGTGTTTATTTTCTTTGCTGTAGTCAGACATCCCTCTGTACAGTGCTTCAAATGGACCCTTCCTTGGTTTACCCCTGTAAGATGCTTCAAATGGACCCTTCCTTGGTTTACCCTTCCTTGGTTTACCCCTGTAAGATGCTTCAAATGGACCCTTCCTTGGTTTACCCCTGTAAGATGCTTCAAATGGTCCCTTCCTTGGTTTACCCCTGTAAGATGCTTCAAATGGACCCTTTCTTGGTTTACCCCTGTAAGATGCTTCAAATGGACCCTTCCTTGGTTTACCCCTGTAATATGCTTCAAATGGACCCTTCCTTGGTTTACCCCTCCCTGTAATATGCTTCAAATGGACCCTTCCTTGGATTACCCCTCCCTGTAATATGCTTCAAATGGTCCCTTCCTTGGAATACCCCTCCTGTAATATGCTTCAAATGGTCCCTTCCTTGGTTTAACCCTCCCTGTTAGATGCTTCAAATGGACTCTTCCTTGGTTTAACCCTCCCTGTAAGATGCTTCAAATGGACTCTTCCTTGGTTTAACCCTCCCTGTAAGATGCTTCAAATGGTCCCTTCCTTGGTTTAACCCTCCCTGTAAGATGCTTCAAATGGTCCCTTCCTTGGTTTAACCCTCCCTGTAAGATGCTTCAAATGGTCCCTTCCTTGGATTACCCCTGTAAGATGCTTCAAATGGACCCTTCCTTGGTTTAACCCTGTAAGATGCTTCAAATGGTCCCTTCCTTGGATTACCCCTGTAAGATGCTTCAAATGGTCCCTTCCTTGGTTTAACCCTCCCTGTAAGATGCTTCAAATGGTCCCTTCCTTGGTTTAACCCTCCCTGTAAGATGCTTCAAATGGTCCCTTCCTTGGTTTAACCCTCCCTGTAAGATGCTTCAAATGGTCCCTTCCTTGGTTTAACCCTCCCTGTAAGATGCTTCAAATGGACCCTTCCTTGGTTTAACCCTGTAAGATGCTTCAAATGGACCCTTCCTTGGATTACCCCTGTAAGGTGCTTCAAATGGACCCTTCCTTGGTTTAACCCTGTAAGATGCTTCAAATGGACCCTTCCTTGGATTACCCCTGTAAGATGCTTCAAATGGTCCCTTCCTTGGTTTAACCCTCCCTGTAAGATGCTTCAAATGGTCCCTTCCTTGGTTTAACCCTCCCTGTAAGATGCTTCAAATGGTCCCTTCCTTGGATTACCCCTGTAAGATGCTTCAAATGGACCCTTCCTTGGTTTAACCCTGTAAGATGCTTCAAATGGACCCTTCCTTGGTTTAACCCTGTAAGATGCTTCAAATGGTCCCTTCCTTGGATTACCCCTGTAAGGTGCTTCAAATGGACCCTTCCTTGGTTTTGCCAAGATAGGCCACTGCACTGACTGAACCCTGAACAGTGCATCACATTCAGCATGGGGGGATAGTGAGTGGTTGGTAATGAATGTGTGTGTGCTATATCAGACGTTCGGTCTCTGAACATCATTACAGTAGGCAATCCATGACAATATTCTGTGGGATGCAGAATTGTTCAGTAGGCTACATATGCACAGGTCTTTCTTTTCTGTGAGAGAGCAATAACATCTTCCACTCTGTCTTTTTCTCTTGGATGGTCACACAGGGTTTTCCTGAGGTACTAAGATGGAGAACTCTTTAAAAAAAATGTTTTGCATGACAGGCACTCATTTCCATAAGGAAACTACAGTAGGTTATTAGGAAGGCAATACGGAGGACAGAGAGGGAGAGTTTGTATGAACCAACCCAATGCACTGACCTCAACAGTATTGTATCCTTAATGTTGTGTTAGTCTGAGTCTGGGTGTGTTTCCAGGGGCTGATTTCATTGTCGGTGCTGATCTGGCTGTCGTGAGTTGAAAAACATCCCTTGTGAAACCACAACTTCTGGCTGTAGTGAGTGGGAAAAACTAGTGATCCTGGCTGTAGTGAGTGGGAAAACATCCCCACAACTTCTGGCTGTAGATACCACAACTTCTGGCTGTAGTTGGGAAAACATCCCTAGTGAACAACTTCTGGCTGTAGTGAGTGGGAAAACATCCCTAGTGATACCACAACTTCTGGCTGTAGTGAGTGGGAAAACATCCCTAGTGATACCACAACTTCTGGCTGTAGTGAGTGGGAAAACATCCCTAGTGATACCACAACTTCTGGCTGTAGTGAGTGGGAAAACATCCCTAGTGATACCACAACTTCTGGCTGTAGTGAGTGGGAAAACATCCCTAGTGATACACAACTTCTGGCATCCCTAGTGATACCACAACTTCTGGCTGTAGTGAGTGGGAAAACATCCCTAGTGCTGTAGTGAGTGTGGAAAACATCCCTAGTGATACCACAACTTCTGGCTGTAGTGAGTGGGAAAACATCCCTAGTGATACCACAACTTCTGGCTGTAGTGAGTGGGAAAACATCCCTAGTGATACAACAACTTCTGGCTGTAGTGAGTGGGAAAACATCCCTAGTGATACCACAACTTCTGGCTGTAGTGAGTGGGAAAACATCCCTAGTGATACCACAACTTCTGGCTGTAGTGAGTGGGAAAACATCCCTAGTGATACCACAACTTCTGGCTGTAGTGAGTGGGAAAACATCCCTAGTGATACCACAACTTCTGGCTGTAGTGAGTGGGAAAACATCCCTAGTGATACCACAACTTCTGGCTGTAGTGAGTGGGAAAACATCCCTAGTGATACCACAACTTCTGGCTGTAGTGAGTGGGAAAACATCCCTAGTGATAAACAATCTGGCTGTAGTGATACCACAACTTCTGGCTGTAGTGAGTGGGAAAACATCCCTAGTGATACCACAACTTCTGGCTGTAGTGAGTGGGAAAACATCCCTAGTGATACCACAACTTCTGGCTGTAGTGAGTGGGAAAACATCCCTAGTGAAACTACTTAATTTTAAATACAAACAAATATCCAGTTGCCCCATGGGAAAATAAGTAGGCCTATATGATTCACATTGGAAATCCTTAAGAGACCTCAAAATACCAAATTGTGGTTAAAACCACGAGGCAGAATAAAATATGTGTTCTAATCTTAATAATGTCATACAAGCATCTCGCCTGTGGTTCAGCCTGTCAGTTGTGGTCCAGGGGTCAACTTGAGAAGTCACTCACTCCCGTGGCGTTGTATATCCAGGAAGAACGTGGGGAGGGAGATAACACAAACACTTCCTGATTCACAACATGGGGCGGGGGCTTGTTCCGGAGGGGCACAACAACATAGAAATATATTGCATAGAACAGTCATGACTGTCTAATGTGAAATGGTAACCTGTCTATACTTCATATCTCTATCTGCAACAGCCTAGTAAATGGTGCATCCTTTAAACCTTTATTTAACTAGGCAAGTCAGTTAAGAACAAATTCTTATTTTCAATGACGGCCTACCTAGGGACAGTGGGTTAACTGCCTGTTCAGGGGCAGAACGACAGATTTGTACCTTGTCAGCTCGGGGATATGAACTTGCAACCTTTTGGTTACTAGTCCAATGCTCTAACCACTAGGCTACCCTGCCCCCCACTACTGACAAAGCCCCTAGAAAGGCTTGTTTTGTAACTTTGTGTCTCATGATCCTAACTCCTCTAATAGGACTGATATTAAAGCAAACATGCAGCACAGAAAAACATTACATTGGTCTTTTGACACAAAAAAAATGCATAAATATAGAAGAAATCAGGTTTGGATTTGATTGAAATGAGTTACTGTTATTGGATTTGAATGAAGTGTTGTATTGCTGGAACACAGGAGCAAGTAGGACTTTTCCACAATGTGAAATACCTGCAGTGCGTGTTTGATTGGTCGGTCCTTGGGTCGACAGCTGCAGCCTGCCACAACACAAATACCATTCAACCCACTCTGACCTACAATGGCCTGGGAAAAACAGCAGAAAAACATGAGACTTTATCAAAATAAGACTTTTGGTTTGAACTGAATGTCGTTGCTCCCCTGTAATCTGATGTTAACATGCCTTCCCATTTTCTACATATTTAGAACATTGCCTTGGTTTTTACATGAGGAAATGTGTCTGTGCTTTATAGGCAAAGCGTTTTGGTACACCTGTGTTGTTGACAGACCTGGGTTTAAATACTATTTGATATCATTTCAAATACTTTCTGGGCTTGACTGGCACAATGGAACCAATAGAATAGTCACAAAGACTGCAAGCCCCGTCCATCAGGCACTCCAGGCATACTAGATGAGAGCAAACTGAATGTTTTTGAAAGATTTCAAGTAGTAATTGAACCCCGTTCTGGTTGTTGAATACAAGTACTATCTGAGCATATTGTATATCTGAGAAGCAAAGATTATAGGTTTTTGTTTTTAGACTTTACAAAACATGTGAGATGTATTTTTGTTGTTTCTACCAGCGCTGTTATAGCCTAGTGAAGCATTAAACTGCTGTTGGAAGGAAAAGGCCCGAGTCAATGGGTATGTACCAAATGGTACCCTATTCCTTACAAGTGACACTTCTTTTGACCAGAGCTCTATGGGCCCTGGTTCAAAGTAGTGCACTACGGTACTTAGGGAATAGGGTGTCATTTGGGATGCAGTAATTATTATTGCTTTTTTGGAAAAGCAAACTGTAGTTATTATGGACTGTGATATGTAGGTTAGGTTGTGCTGTGGTTGATGTTGTACTATAGGGTTTCCCTCTTCATTTATCAAGAACAAGGCCATTTTCATATTTAAAAAAACAGTGCCTGTTAAATGAAATATTAAAAGATGAATGCTTTTGAATTACAAGACTATCTATAAAGTTAGGTTTGACCAAGTTGTTCTCTCACCAATTGACTTCAGATGAGGATTTAGGATGAGAGGTTTGACCAAATCCAGTTGTTTAGTGTGAAGTGTAAAAGAAGCCTGTCTGCTACAACATGTAAAGGGGTTGTTTCTGTCTGATGTAGCTTCTGTTGTCTGACTGACTGATCCCTGGTTAACACGTTCATTCTCTATTCTGGGTTTTCAACAGAGGATCCTGCATATAACCAGTCCCATAGGAGCAATACAACTCACTGTCTGTGTCCCAAAGGGCAATCTATTCCTTTATATAGAGCACTACTTTCAACTGGTCAAATGTAGTGCACTATGTAGGGAATAGTGTGTCATTTGGGACACGCAGACTTATTAGACACTATTTCCTAACTGAATGAAACCAAGTTGAGTCATTCATGGAGAATTGTAACATTTTGCATTGGAGCATGTTTTGTTTGTGTTTCATTAAAGGAGTAATTCCACTAGTTGTGCTCTCTTCCTCTTCAAACGTTTTCGTTTCTCTTGCTTCTGTTAAAACGACTACTTTGTAGACCAATAAATGTGTCATCTTGGAATGTACCCGGTGCTCAATGTGTTTCATTCTGACCGGGCTGAACCACAGTATGGAGCTCTTGACAACGAGCCATCAGGAAAACAAGGGAGTCTGTGTCCTGCCCCTGTCAAGCTGAGAGAGGGAGGAGGAAAGGAAGGAGATGTGTGTGTGTGTGTGTGCATAAAATATGTATGGGAGAGTGAGAGAGTGTGTGTGTGCAGTCTGTGTGCATGTGTCTGAAACAGAGAGCGAGAGAGATGAAGGGATGGAGACAGTGTGAGAAGGAGAGATAGGGTAGAGTCCGCTGGTTTGACATTTGACGTCTTGCCTGACAGACACAAATGCCTTTGTCACAGTCACTGAGTGATTACAGACAGGAAGTTATGCTGTTATGTGGAGGAGCAGTGGAATGGATGAAAGACGCAATCAGCAATAACAGAGTGGTTACACAACCACGTTTCTGACAATAAACATCTGATGGATGGAGCTGCAGAAATGTAACCACTCTCAAATACATAGACCGAGCTATGGATGTAAGGACTGACCATCCATGATATCAAGATGTAAGGACTGACCCTCCATGATATCAAAATGAAAGGACTGACCATCCATGATATCAAGATGAAAAGGACTGACCATCCATGATATCAAAATGAAAAGGACTGACCATCCATGATATCAAAATGAAAGGACTGACCATCCATGATATCAAAATGAAAGGACTGACCATCCATGATATCAAAATGAAAGGACTGACCATCCATGATATCAAAATGAAAGGACTGACCATCCATGATATCAAAATGAAGGAACTGACCATCCATGATATCAAAATGAAAGGACTGACCATCCATGATATCAAAATGAAAGGACTGACCATCCATGATATCAAAAGATGATATCAAAATGAAAGGACTGACCATCCATGATATCAAGATGAAAGGACTGACCATCCATGATATCAAGATGTAAGGACTGACCATCCATGATATCAAGATGTAAGGACTGACCATCCATGATATCAAGATGAAAGGACTGACCATCCATGATATCAAAATGAAAGGACTGACCATCCATGATATCAAGATGTAAGGACTGACCATCCATGATATCAAATGTAAGGACTGACCATCCATGATATCAAAATGAAAGGACTGACCATCCATGATATCAAAATGAAAGGACTGACCATCCATGATATCAAAATGAAAGGACTGACCATCGATATCAAAATTATCAGTATTTCAGTTGACTGTTTTGATTTACAATTGCATTGTTTACAAACAATTGAGTAAAACTAGCTGATTAGGTTCTGATGGGTTCTGACAGACGAACTAATAAGCTCATTTAGAAGTTATATTGTTCAAGAATCAATGGGTATTATAATTCATTTAAAAGTCCAAAATGGGCTGTACCAATCACAGATTGCCCCTTTCAAACTGCTTTCCTCAGCCTGGGATGCCTCGGGGGAAAAACTAAGGGGATGTGTCTGACATACAAACTGATATTTAAAAGACAAAATTGTTAAAATGAGATAAAGGTTAGGGGTTAAGGTAAGGGTCCGTTTTTGTTTCGTCGGGCTGTCAATGGAATGCTCAGCACGACTCTCGTGATGGTTTGTTTATGCTCTGTACCGCCACCTGCTGTTTCTTTACCAAACTGTTACCACTGGAATGTAAGTCTATGTACTGTTCAATAGTAACATTATTATCACATTCCTATTAATAAGATGTATCAACTTTTTTATCTACTTAAAATTATATTTATTTATTTTTTATGATTTCAAGATGTCTGTTTATAGATGTTATTTTGTAGCAGTAGGTAGCCTAGTGGTTAAGAGTGTTGGGCCAGTAACCAAAAGGTCACTGGTTTGAATCCCTGTACAGAATAGGTTAAACATCTGTTGATGTACGCTTGAGCAAGGCACTTAACCCTAATTGTCACTGAAATAGTGTCTGCTTCATAATGTAGAAACATCAGCTGTTATATGACTTGACTGATTTTATGATATCCATTGGTAACAATGTGATGTAATCCTAAAAGATTATAGAGACGATCTGACATGATTGAACGTTACTCAGTAATCTAATCTGGTTGGAGTGGTTGCTCAACCTAATCTGAGTCCCATGAGCACAGATAGCCTGATAGAGTTCTGAGGCTCAGTCAATGACTGTGTATTGCTGCCATAGCAGGCTCCAGATTTGTGGATGTCAATATTGAATGTGGACTGACTGTGGTCGACTCCCAAATGGCACCCTATTACCTATATAGTGCACTACCTTTGACCAGCTGTGGTCAAAATTAGTGCACTACATAGGGATAAGGGTGCTATTTGGGATGCAAAATGTCTGTGTTGTTATAACAAGGAATAAATGACTTGTGGAGCCAAGTCTCATTTGCTGGGAGCTGAGGGCACCTTCAAGAACATAGATGTGTTTACATGTATTTTCTCTCTTCAGCTGAGCGACGCCAGATGACCGGAAAAGGACCCTCATCTCTCTGAGACATTGACCTTGACAATGTGTCAGTCAGACACATTAAATGACAAATAGCTTATTCTATGTGGGTGTCGTTGAGTCCACTTAGCCTACAGAGGCCATGCATAGCAGTTCTTAATGGAAGAACAATCTCACTGAATGGATTGGATTCTTATAACCCATGATAATAATATTTATAACTCTGTATCTTTTTGCCTGTCTGTATCTGTCTGTATGTCTGTCTGTCTGCCTGCCTGCCTGTGCCTGCCTTTGACTTTCTCTGCCAGTCTGTGTGTCTGCCTGTCTGTCTCTTTCTTTCTTTCTCTCTCTATCTCCCTCTCAACTTGAATTACAATATTTCTCATGTTCAGCTGAATAAAATAGATGCAGCATGAGCGTCCTTCAATCACGGGCCAGTAGTTGATAGGTGCACTTGTCTAGGTGTGTCTGTGAGCACAGCTCGGCTGGTGTAGGATATAACCTATGTTAACATTATTACAGTATGAACAAAGGATATGTGGCAATACCATGTGAGCAGTGATGTGTTCATCACAGATATATACTCTACACCCACCTGCCATGCCTGGAAAGTATAGTTACCTACCCACTTTACCCAGAAGATCTCTACACCCACCTGCCATGCCTGGAAAGTATAGTTACCTACCCACTTTACCCAGAAGATCTCTACACCCACCTGCCATGCCAGGAAAGTATAGTTACCTACCCACTTTACCCAGAAGATCTCTACACCCACCTGCCATGCCTGGAAAGTATAGTTACCTACCCACTTTACCCAAAAGATCTCTACACCCACCTGCCATGCCTGGAAAGTATAGTTACATACCCACTTTACCCAGAAGATCTCTACACCCACCTGCCATGCCTGGAAAGTATAGTTACCTACCCACTTTACCCAGAAGATCTCTACACCCACCTGCCATGCCAGGAAAGTATAGTTACCTACCCACTTTACCCAGAAGATCTCTACACCCACCTGCCATGCCAGGAAAGTATAGTTATCTACCCACTTTACCCAGAAGATCTCATGTTTTGTAAATATATATTTTTTAAATTGTAAATCAACACTAACTCTTATTTAATCTAAGCTAAATAAACAAATAAAAATGAGGATTTTACAAATTAAAACATTTGGGCTGGCATTACAGAAAGTAACGAATCGGCACAATTGTTTTATTCGTTTGTTATCGTGCCAACAGAGTGAAGTGGAGAGATGCAGTAACAGTAGCTTGATAGAGAGAGGCAGTGTAGCTAGCTACAGTCCAGGCACCTGCTACGCTAATTATCATAACAGGTATTTACTCTAAATCAACATTTTGTCTCGTACATCTTAGTTTATCTGCACATCCCGGCTGTGAGATGAACATGCCATAGCTACAACATCTGAAGGTAAGAGGGAAATAGCTAGCCAAGTAGCTATTAGCGAGCTAGTTGTTAGCTCTGGTCCAGGGCATTACATGTGGCATTATTCCGCAAGAGCCTTATTCAATGGACTGAATCTGTCAATTCATTCATCAAGGATTTGATTTCACACGATGTTGTTTAGTGACTGGCTTCAATATAGCTACTTTAAGTAAATGTGTTGCTGAAGTGCTATATCTACCGCTACACTAGCTCTGGATCTGCAATATGGGCTGTATCCGACGTAGGCCCTTGGACCAGAGTTAGTTAAATGAAACATTGCTGGTGTTTTGAAAAGCAAACACGTCTGTCTCATTTATGCTCACAGGTTAAACTGGCTAACGTTAACTATTAAGATCTACGTATCTAGTTTACTAGCTAGATATCTAATCACAGCATTAGTTAGCCTGCCAGTTTAAGACACCTGCCTAATCTCAAATGGGTCTGTTGTTGTTGTTTCAAAGCTGGCTAACATTAGTAGCTAACGAAATTGTATTTGTTTCTCAACAAGCCCGCTAGTTATATATTTTCTCATAGCTCAGGGTTGTCATCTCACTGTCAACAGACATCAACTTAATTTCCCACGACTTACAGGGTATGAAAGTCAAGTGGTTTATCTAGCCAGTTAGAACAACACCTATAGCCCCTTAATGACTCTCAGTTCCATTACATTACACATAAGAGTCATTGGAGAAAGACGTCTTCTGTAGGGGGGAGTTTGGTTGAGTCCTGACCCTCAGGCTGGACATTAACACGCATTGGACAAAGTAGCGGCAGGGTAGCCTAGTGGTCAGAGTGTAGGGACGGCAGGGTAGCCTAGTGGTCAGAGTGTAGGGACGGCAGGGTAGCCTAGTGGTTAGAGTGTAGGGACGGCAGGTTAGCCTAGTGGTTAGAGTGTAGGGACGGCAGGGTAGCCTAGTGGTCAGAGTGTAGGGGCGGCAGGGTAGCCTAGTGGTTAGAGTGTAGGGACGGCAGGGTAGCCTAGTGGTCAGAGTGTAGGGACGGCAGGGTAGCCTAGTGGTTAGAGTGTAGGGACGGCAGGGTAGCCTAGTGGTTAGAGTGTAGGGACGGCAGGGTAGCCTAGTGGTTAGAGTGTAGAGACGGCAGGGTAGCCTAGTGGTTAGAGTGTAGAGACGGCAGGGTAGCCTAGTGGTCAGAGTGTAGGGACGGCAGGGTAGCCTAGTGGTCAGAGTGTAGAGACGGCAGGGTAGCCTAGTGGTTAGAGTGTAGAGACGGCAGGGTAGCCTAGTGGTTAGAGTGTAGGGACGGCAGGGTAGCCTAGTGGTTAGAGTGTAGGGGCGGCAGGGTAGCCTAGTGGTTAGAGTGTAGGGACGGCAGGGTAGCCTAGTGGTTAGAGTGTAGGGACGGCAGGGTAGCCTAGTGGTCAGAGTGTAGGGGCGGCAGGGTAGCCTAGTGGTTAGAGTGTAGGGACGGCAGGGTAGCCTAGTGGTTAGAGTGTAGGGACGGCAGGGTAGCCTAGTGGTTAGAGTGTAGGGACGGCAGGGTAGCCTAGTGGTTAGAGTGTAGGGACGGCAGGGTAGCCTAGTGGTTAGAGTGTAGAGACGGCAGGGTAGCCTAGTGGTTAGAGTGTAGAGACGGCAGGGTAGCCTAGTGGTTAGAGTGTAGAGACGGCAGGGTAGCCTAGTGGTCAGAGTGTAGAGACGGCAGGGTAGCCTAGTGGTTAGAGTGTAGAGACGGCAGGGTGGCCTAGTGGTTAGAGCGTTGGACTAGTAACCGGAAGGTTGCGAGTTCTGCTCCTGAACAGGCAGTTAACCCACTGTTCCCAGGCCGTCATTGAAAATAAGAATATGTTCTTAACTGACTTGCCTGGTTAAATAAAGGTAAAATTAAAAAATTAAATTGCTTGTCGTATGGTTTTGAATGCACACTCACTTTATCTTTCATATCAGCGAGAAATCATGTTAAATTGATACACACCAACGAGCATATCTGCATGTTACAGTAAATTAGCTACCTAGTGTAAACGTAACTCGGGAAGTGTAGCTGAAGTGTAGTTTTGTTGGATGGAGGTCGAGGCGTCCGTAGCTGTACAGATCAGTGCAAAAACTGCTAGTGTTTTTAATTATTATTATTTTCTTTAAGGGATGCTTTCTCGCTGATGAAAGATTGACGTTTCTAAACCTTAAAACACAAGAGTTGGGATTGTAGTTCACATTTTTCCATTGACGGTAGATGTCTATTCAGTGCAGTGCATTGGCATCATGTTACAGGAAGCTAGCTAACCGGCTTCTTCATTAGTTGGGTAGCTATGGATATGCCTACATCTCTGTATGTACTCACTGATGCCTAGTAGTGGTGAAGGGATATACTTGTTTGTTTACACGCAGAAATGGTCTGACATTATGGTGTGCTGGCTGATAATATTATGAAGTACAGAGTTTCTGGTGGAAGAGGATCTACCATGTTCCCTATGTAGTGCACTACTTTTGACCAGTCCAGAGCCCAATTGGCCCTATATAGGGAGTGCACTATATAGGGAATAGGGTGCCATTTGAGACACAATCTGTTTATGTAGGTGCAGCCCTCACCCTCCCTACCTGTGAGCTGACTAGCGGAGCTCAATGGTGCTGCTGGATACAATTCCCTGGATCAGTTTACACTGACTGACTGACTGGCTCACTGGCTGACTGACTGACTGACTGGCTCGCTGACTGACTGACTGGCTCGCTGACTGACTGACTGACTGGCTCGCTGACTGACTGATTGACTGACTGGCTCGCTGACTGACTGACTGGCTCGCTGACTGACTGACTGGCTCGCTGACTGACTGACTGGCTCGCTGACTGACTGACTGGCTCGCTGACTGACTGACTGGCTCGCTGACTGACTGGCTCGCTGACTGACTGACTGACTGGCTCGCTGACTGACTGGCTCACTGGCTGACTGACTGACTGACTGACTGACTGACTGACTGGCTCGCTGACTGACTGACTGACTGGCTCGCTGACTGACTGGCTCACTGGCTGACTGACTGACTGACTGGCTCGCTGACTGACTGACTGACTGGCTCACTGGCTGACTGACTGACTGACTGGCTCGCTGACTGACTGGCTCACTGGCTGACTGACTGGCTCGCTGACTGACTGGCTCACTGGCTGACTGACTGACTGACTGACTCGCTGGCTGGCTGACTGGCTGGCTGACTGGCTGGCCGACTGACTGACTGACTGACTGGCTGACTGGGGGTGTTGTGTAGGCTTTGTCCTGGCTACTTTTTCCATTCCAATGGCCTCAACAACAAGAAAACAACTAAGACGGATGTAGACAGTAGGCCTTTTGATCCTAGAATAACATATTACAGGCAAGCAAGAGACTAAAGAATAATTGTTAACTTTGAGGTTATTTAACAGATTCTTCAATAATTGAATTGGCAACGTAGTGGGGAAAGTGTGTTTGTGTACTGTAAGATGCAGCTAGTCTATCAGTGAGGAGTGAAGTGGGTAGCTAGTGAGACCTGTGTTATAGATTACCCCGTGACCTTGATCTCTCTGACATTCTCTCCTTGTCCCAAATGGCACCCTAGGGCTCACCCTGGTCAGAAGTAGTGCACTAGGGAATAAGGCACCATTTGTGATGCTCCCTCCTTCACCTTGAAGGTGAAGGTCCTCTACCCTTCTTTCAAAGTGTGCAATCATACACTCCCCTTACTGAGTAAACAGTTTCCGTTGCAAAACGTTTTGAAACAAGCCAAACTTTTTGCTACGGTCTGCGACTAATGAATACACCCCAGGTTAGTCCATCCTTAATGCACAACAAATAACAAGCTTTAATCCTGATAAGGCCTGAAACAGTCTTGATTTAACCCGTTGCTTACTGTGCCGTTAATATCTGCAACTTAGTAATAATATAATATAGCCTAATAATATATTCCATTTAGCAGACACTTTTATCCATAGTGACTTAAAGTAGTCCGTGTATACATTCTCATATGGGTAACCCCAGTGGGAACCTACAAACCTGCTGTTATCTAGGACCACGTCAGCCTATAAAACACCCATTCCTCTGAGGGATAAGAACATAGTCCAAACTCAAGAGTTAACAACCAAATCTCGCTGCTGCTGTTTTGCGTGCCAAACATATTTGTGTTTGCAGTTCCTGTTTAGTGAGAACACAAAGTCACGTATGGGGAAGTCAATGACACACAGGCTGCATTAAAAATGACATCCTATTCACCAATCTACTGCACTACTTTTGACCACGGTCCACATAAGAGGTCGACCGATTATGATTTTTCAACGCCGATATCGATTATTGGAGGACCATAAAAGCCGATACCGATTATTCTGCCGATTTTTATTTATTTATTTATTTATTTGTAATAATGACAATTACAACAATACTGAATGAACACTTATTTTAACTTCCTTTTAACATGAGTCTTCAATTTTCCCAGGTAAGAAGTTTTAGGTTGTAGTTATTATAGGACTATTTCCCTCTATACCATTTGTATTTCATTAACCTTTGACTATTGGATGTTCTTATAGGCACTTTAGTATTACCAGTGTAACAGTATAGCTTCCGTCCCTCTCCTCGCTCCTGCCTGGGCTTGAACCAGCAACACAACGACAACAGCCACCACATCGAAGCAGCGTTACCCATGCAGAGCAAGGGAAACAACCACCCCAAGGCTCAGAGCGAGTGAAGTTTGAAACGCTATTAGCGCCCGCTATCTTGCCAGCCATTTCTGAATTCTGATTTCTGATTGTTATGAAAACTTGAAATCGGCCCTAATTAATCGGCCTGTCGACCTCTACTCGGTACCCCCTGTATATAGCCTCGCTATTGCTAATTTACTGCTGTTATTTAATTATTTGTTACTTTTATTTTTTACTTATCAATTTTTTACTTCTTTTTTTAAAAACTGCATTGTTGGTTAAGGGCTTGTAGGTAAGCATTTCACCGGTTGTATTTGGAGCATGTGACAAATTAAAATAGATTTAACTATATATAGGGAGTACGGTGTCATTTGGGGCTCAATCATACACTTGGGTGACATGATTACAGTTGATGTCTGAGTAGCCAAAGTGTTTTTTCCCCCAACACTTTTCAAACAAGTTTGAAAGGTTCTCTTTAAAAAAAAATCTTCTTATAGTTTTTTCCTCCACAGGAGACCTTCTCCTCATGTTCATTTAGCAGGGCTCTACGCTGACCTTTCTTTTATTACAAGGAGCACATTTGTGCCGAGTTGAAAAATGTAGGCGCACACAAATACATTTTGAAGCACAATGAAATATATTAAAGCTAGAATTCCAAAACTGTCTTGGTACACTGCTTCTCCTAGGATAGAATTCCAGGTCAGACAGCTAAATATTTAGGCGCAAATGTGAGTAAAATGGTCACTCTGTTTATCCAAACTTTGCTTTATTTGTTACTGCTAACTTACAATAGGAAGAGCATTTAAGCCTACTGTCTGTTAATAATGTCATATGGCTATGTAGAACAAGACCTACTGTCTGTTAATAATGACATATGGCTATGTAGAACAAGGTCTACTGTTAATAATGACTATGTAGAACAAGACCTACTGTCTGTTAATAATGACATATGGCTATGTAGAACAAGGTCTACTGTTAATAATGACTATGTAGAACAAGACCTACTGTCTGTTAATAATGACATATGGCTATGTAGAACAAGGTCTACTGTTAATAATGACTATGTAGAACAAGACCTACTGTCTGTTAATAATGACTATGTAGAACAAGGTCTACTGTCTGTTAATAATGTCATATGACTATGTAGAACAAGACCTACTGTCTGTTAATAATGTCATATGACTATGTAGAACAAGACCTACTGTCTGTTAATAATGTCATATGACTATGTAGAACAAGACCTACTGTCTGTTAATAATGTCATATGGCTATGTAGAACAAGACCTACTGTCTGTTAATAATGTCATATGACTATGTAGAACAAGACCTACTGTCTGTTAATAATGTCATATGGCTATGTAGAACAAGGCCTACTGTTAATAATGACATATGACTATGTAGAACAAGACCTACTGTTAATAATGACATATGACTATGTAGAACAAGACCTACTGTCTGTTAATAATGTCATATGGCTATGTAGAACAAGGCCTACTGTCTGTTAATAATGACATATGACTATGTAGAACAAGGTCTACTGTCTGTTAATAATGACATATGACTATGTAGAACAAGACCTACTGTTAATAATGACATATGGCTATGTAGAACAAGACCTACTGTTAATAATGACATATGGCTATGTAGAACAAGACCTACTGTCTGTTAATAATGACTATGTAGAACAAGACCTACTGTCTGTTAATAATGACTATGTAGAACAAGACCTACTGTTAATAATGACATATGACTATGTAGAACAAGACCTACTGTTAATAATGACATATGACTATGTAGAACAAGACCTACTGTTAATAATGACATATGGCTATGTAGAACAAGACCTACTGTCTGTTAATAATGACTATGTAGAACAAGACCTACTGTTAATAATGACATATGGCTATGTAGAACAAGACCTACTGTTAATAATGACATATGGCTATGTAGAACAAGACCTACTGTTAATAATGACATATGGCTATGTAGAACAAGACCTACTGTCTGTTAATAATGACTATGTAGAACAAGACCTACTGTCTGTTAATAATGTCATATGGCTATGTAGAACAAGGTCTACTGTTAATAATGACATATGGCTATGTAGAACAAGACCTACTGTTAATAATGACATATGGCTATGTAGAACAAGACCTACTGTCTGTTAATAATGACATATGACTATGTAGAACAAGGTCTACTGTTAATAATGACAGATGACTATGTAGAACAAGACCTACTGTCTGTTAATAATGACTATGTAGAACAAGGCCTACTGTCTGTTAATAATGACTATGTAGAACAAGGCCTACTGTTAATAATGACAGATGACTATGTAGAACAAGGCCTACTGTCTGTTAATAATGACTATGTAGAACAAGGCCTACTGTCTGTTAATAATGACTATGTAGAACAAGACCTACTGTCTGTTAATAATGTCATATGGCTATGTAGAACAAGACCTACTGTTAATAATGACAGATGACTATGTAGAACAAGACCTACTGTTAATAATGACATATGGCTATGTAGAACAAGGCCTACTGTCTGTTAATAATGACTATGTAGAACAAGACCTACTGTCTGTTAATAATGACTATGTAGAACAAGACCTACTGTCTGTTAATAATGACATATGGCTATGTAGAACAAGGCCTACTGTCTGTTAATAATGACATATGGCTATGTAGAACAAGGCCTACTGTCTGTTAATAATGACATATGGCTATGTAGAACAAGGTCTACTGTCTGTTAATAATGGCTATGTAGAACAAGACCTACTGTCTGTTAATAATGACTATGTAGAACAAGGCCTACTGTCTGTTAATAATGTCATATGGCTATGTAGAACAAGGCCTACTGTCTGTTAATAATGTCAGATGGCTATGTAGAACAAGGCCTACTGTCTGTTAATAATGACATATGGCTATGTAGAACAAGGCCTACTGTCTGTTAATAATGTCATATGGCTATGTAGAACAAGGCCTGTTAATAATACTGTCTGCCTACTGTTAATAATGACATATGGCTATGTAGAACAAGGCCTACTGTCTGTTAATAATGACATATGGCTATGTAGAACAAGACCTACTGTCTGTTAATAATGACATATGGCTATGTAGAACAAGACCTACTGTCTGTTAATAATGACATATGGCTATGTAGAACAAGGCCTACTGTTAATAATGACATATGACTATGTAGAACAAGGTCTACTGTCTGTTAATAATGACATATGGCTATGTAGAACAAGACCTACTGTCTGTTAATAATGACTATGTAGAACAAGGTCTACTGTCTGTTAATAATGACATATGGCTATGTAGAACAAGGCCTACTGTCTGTTAATAATGTCAGATGGCTATGTAGAACAAGGTCTACTGTCTGTTAATAATGACATATGGCTATGTAGAACAAGACCTACTGTTAATAATGACAGATGACTATGTAGAACAAGACCTACTGTTAATAATGACATATGGCTATGTAGAACAAGGCCTACTGTCTGTTAATAATGACATATGGCTATGTAGAACAAGGCCTACTGTCTGTTAATAATGACATATGGCTATGTAGAACAAGGTCTACTGTCTGTTAATAATGGCTATGTAGAACAAGACCTACTGTCTGTTAATAATGACTATGTAGAACAAGGCCTACTGTCTGTTAATAATGTCATATGGCTATGTAGAACAAGGCCTACTGTCTGTTAATAATGTCAGATGGCTATGTAGAACAAGGTCTACTGTCTGTTAATAATGACATATGGCTATGTAGAACAAGACCTACTGTTAATAATGACAGATGACTATGTAGAACAAGACCTACTGTTAATAATGACATATGACTATGTAGAACAAGGTCTACTGTCTGTTAATAATGACATATGGCTATGTAGAACAAGACCTACTGTCTGTTAATAATGACTATGTAGAACAAGGTCTACTGTCTGTTAATAATGACATATGGCTATGTAGAACAAGGCCTACTGTCTGTTAATAATGTCAGATGGCTATGTAGAACAAGGTCTACTGTCTGTTAATAATGACATATGGCTATGTAGAATAAGACCTACTGTTAATAATGACAGATGACTATGTAGAACAAGACCTACTGTTAATAATGACATATGGCTATGTAGAACAAGGCCTACTGTCTGTTAATAATGACATATGGCTATGTAGAACAAGGCCTACTGTCTGTTAATAATGACATATGGCTATGTAGAACAAGGTCTACTGTCTGTTAATAATGGCTATGTAGAACAAGACCTACTGTCTGTTATAATAATGACTATGTAGAACAAGGCCTACTGTCTGTTAATAATGTCATATGGCTATGTAGAACAAGGCCTACTGTCTGTTAATAATGTCAGATGGCTATGTAGAACAAGGCCTACTGTCTGTTAATAATGACATATGGCTATGTAGAACAAGGCCTACTGTCTGTTAATAATGTCATATGGCTATGTAGAACAAGGCCTACTGTCTGTTAATAATGACATATGGCTATGTAGAACAAGGCCTACTGTCTGTTAATAATGACATATGGCTATGTAGAACAAGGCCTACTGTTAATAATGACATATGACTATGTAGAACAAGACCTACTGTTAATAATGACATATGACTATGTAGAACAAGACCTACTGTCTGTTAATAATGTCATATGGCTATGTAGAACAAGGCCTACTGTCTGTTAATAATGACATATGACTATGTAGAACAAGGTCTACTGTCTGTTAATAATGACATATGGCTATGTAGAACAAGGCCTACTGTCTGTTAATAATGACTATGTAGAACAAGACCTACTGTCTGTTAATAATGTCATATGGCTATGTAGAACAAGGTCTACTGTTAATAATGACATATGGCTATGTAGAACAAGACCTACTGTCTGTTAATAATGTCATATGGCTATGTAGAACAAGGTCTACTGTTAATAATGACATATGGCTATGTAGAACAAGACCTACTGTTAATAATGACATATGGCTATGTAGAACAAGACCTACTGTCTGTTAATAATGACATATGACTATGCAGAACAAGGTCTACTGTTAATAATGACAGATGACTATGTAGAACAAGACCTACTGTCTGTTAATAATGACTATGTAGAACAAGGCCTACTGTCTGTTAATAATGACTATGTAGAACAAGGCCTACTGTTAATAATGACAGATGACTATGTAGAACAAGACCTACTGTCTGTTAATAATGACTATGTAGAACAAGGCCTACTGTCTGTTAATAATGACTATGTAGAACAAGACCTACTGTCTGTTAATATGTCATATGGCTATGTAGAACAAGACCTCTGTTAATAATGTCATATGGCTATGTAGAACAAGACCTACTGTTAATAATGACAGATGACTATGTAGAACAAGACCTACTGTTAATAATGACATATGGCTATGTAGAACAAGACCTACTGTCTGTTAATAATGACTATGTAGAACAAGACCTACTGTCTGTTAATAATGACATATGGCTATGTAGAACAAGGCCTACTGTCTGTTAATAATGACATATGGCTATGTAGAACAAGGTCTACTGTCTGTTAATAATGGCTATGTAGAACAAGACCTACTGTCTGTTAATAATGACTATGTAGAACAAGGCCTACTGTCTGTTAATAATGTCATATGGCTATGTAGAACAAGGCCTACTGTCTGTTAATAATGTCAGATGGCTATGTAGAACAAGGCCTACTGTCTGTTAATAATGACATATGGCTATGTAGAACAAGGCCTACTGTCTGTTAATAATGTCATATGGCTATGTAGAACAAGGCCTACTGTCTGTTAATAATGACATATGGCTATGTAGAACAAGGCCTACTGTCTGTTAATAATGACATATGGCTATGTAGAACAAGACCTACTGTCTGTTAATAATGACATATGGCTATGTAGAACAAGACCTACTGTCTGTTAATAATGACATATGGCTATGTAGAACAAGGCCTACTGTTAATAATGACATATGACTATGTAGAACAAGGCCTACTGTCTGTTAATAATGACTATGTAGAACAAGGTCTACTGTCTGTTAATAATGACATATGGCTATGTAGAACAAGACCTACTGTCTGTTAATAATGACTATGTAGAACAAGGTCTACTGTCTGTTAATGACATATGGCTATGTAGAACAAGGCCTACTGTCTGTTAATAATGTCAGATGGCTATGTAGAACAAGGCCTACTGTCTGTTAATAATGACATATGGCTATGTAGAACAAGGCCTACTGTCTGTTAATAATGTCATATGGCTATGTAGAACAAGGCCTACTGTCTGTTAATAATGACATATGGCTATGTAGAACAAGGCCTACTGTCTGTTAATAATGACATATGGCTATGTAGAACAAGACCTACTGTCTGTTAATAATGACATATGGCTATGTAGAACAAGGCCTACTGTTAATAATGACATATGACTATGTAGAACAAGGCCTACTGTCTGTTAATAATGACTATGTAGAACAAGGTCTACTGTCTGTTAATAATGACATATGGCTATGTAGAACAAGACCTACTGTCTGTTAATAATGACTATGTAGAACAAGGTCTACTGTCTGTTAATAATGACATATGGTTATGTAGAACAAGACCTACTGTCTGTTAATAATGACTATGTAGAACAAGGTCTACTGTCTGTTAATAATGACTATGTAGAACAAGGCCTACTGTCTGTTAATAATGACATATGGCTATGTAGAACAAGACCTACTGTCTGTTAATAATGACATATGGCTATGTAGAACAAGGCCTACTGTTAATAATGTCATATGGCTATGTAGAACAAGACCTACTGTCTGTTAATAATGACATATGGCTATGTAGAACAAGGCCTACTGTTAATAATGTCATATGGCTATGTAGAACAAGACCTACTGTCTGTTAATAATGACATATGGCTATGTAGAACAAGACCTACTGTCTGTTAATAATGACTATGTAGAACAAGACCTACTGTCTGTTAATAATGACATATGGCTATGTAGAACAAGGCCTACTGTCTGTTAATAATGACATATGGCTATGTAGAACAAGGTCTACTGTCTGTTAATAATGACATATGACTATGTAGAACAAGGTCTACTGTCTGTTAATAATGACTATGTAGAACAAGGCCTACTGTCTGTTAATAATGACATATGGCTATGTAGAACAAGGCCTACTGTCTGTTAATAATGACTATGTAGAACAAGACCTACTGTCTGTTAATAATGACTATGTAGAACAAGGCCTACTGTCTGTTAATAATGACTATGTAGAACAAGGCCTACTGTCTGTTAATAATGACTATGTAGAACAAGGCCTACTGTCTGTTAATAATGACATATGGCTATGTAGAACAAGGCCTACTGTTAATAATGACATATGGCTATGTAGAACAAGGCCTACTGTCTGTTAATAATGTCATATGGCTATGTAGAACAAGGCCTACTGTTAATAATGACATATGGCTATGTAGAACAAGGCCTACTGTTAATAATGACATATGGCTATGTAGAACAAGGCCTACTGTTAATAATGACATATGGCTATGTAGAACAAGACCTACTGTTAATAATGACATATGGCTATGTAGAACAAGACCTACTGTTAATAATGACATATGGCTATGTAGAACAAGACCTACTGTTAATAATGACATATGGCTATGTAGAACAAGGCCTTAGTTTTATTTTTCTTCCCAACACCACATTTATTTGATTGATTGAACATTCAGGCTGTCTTCTAGTAGGCCGTTCTGTCCTCAACCTGTCTTCTAGTAGGCCGTTCTGTCCTCAACCTGTCTTCTAGTAGGCCGTTCTGTACTCAACCTGTCTTCTAGTAGGCCGTTCTGTACTCAACCTGTCTTCTAGTTGGCCGTTCTGTACTCAACCTGTCTTCTAGTAGGCCGTTCTGTACTCAACCTGTCTTCTAGTAGGCCGTTCTGTACTCAACCTGTCTTCTAGTAGGCCGTTCTGTCCTCAACCTGTCTGTGTGTTCTCCCTACAGATCTATGAGGCCTTCAGCCAGGAGAGCTCTCCCATGGAACAGGAAGTGATGCACATATACTCCTCCTCCCCCCCTCCGCTGGACGACGAATCAGGGGGAGAGGAGGACGATGACGAGTTTGGGGATTTCTCTGGGGGTGTGGAAATGTCATCCAACCAGCCTTGCCTCTCCACAACAGACCCCGCCTCCCCGACCCTATCAACGGTGCACTTTAGTGTTAGTAACTCCTCCTCTTTCTCCGGAACTACCCATAGCAACGGAATCTCGAAACAGTTCCGAGCAGCTGACGACCTGAAGAAGCCATGGGCGCCGGTGGTGGACCAATCACAGTCCGCTAATACTGGGACCTCAGAGGTCGGCAGGGTTCGGCCGGGGTTGGAGGTCAAAGGGCAGCCCTGTCATTGCGACCTCCCTGACCTCCCTCTCACCAATGGGTTTGTCAAGCGGAATCACCAGGGGACCATGTCTGCAGGTAACAACTTTAGTCCTGAGGGCTGTCATGGAGTTGTTTGTGAGGTTGTTTTTGTTTTATTGTGTTTTTAATCCTCAATAATTTTGAATATGTACTGTTGTACTCAAATGGCTGAGGCATCTCTATATGTATTTGAAATACGTTCCAGTAAAATGTATGAATTAATTCACCACAGGTCTTGTACCAGCTGGCCTGGGCTCCCCCAGCCAGGAGCAGGGGTTTGCAGACTTCTCTGCGTTCGCCGAGCCAGAGATGGAGCTGGAACCCTGGTGCTGCGGCTTCACTCACACTCACAGTACGGAGCACAGGAAGGACGGCAGGATGGAGGAGACAAACCTAACCAACGGTTTCTGCAATGCACACTCGGTCCAGAAGGACATGGAGCAGCGGGCCAGAATAGAGCCTGGCGGGCCTGACTCTCAATGTTTAGCACAGCAAGAGGACAGGGACTGCACTGGAGTCCAGCAACACTGTGAGCTAAGGGGCCACCCTCAGGACTCTGGCCTCTTAGCCCCCATAGAGGTGCTCTGTGCTAGGGGTGAGGGGCTGGGGGAGCCTGGAGAGAGGGCACCCAGCATCAACAGGGATAGCATGCTTACACAGGACCCAGAACTGGGAGGGAGGAGGGTGGAGGAGGAGGAAGATAAGGAGAGCGAAACAGAGGACAGTGTCTCTCCTCTCCCCACCACAGTCAGTGGGTCAGTGAGTGAGGAGTTTGCCTCCTCTGGTGAGGCTGTGTCGTCAGACGCTTTGGAGGAGTTTGGGAACTTTGGCGAGACGGTCTTCACTCCCTCGTCAATAGGGGAGGAGGAGAAGGAGAAAGAGGAGGCGCAGCGGAGTGACCTCAGGGAGGAGACCGAGACAAAGATGGTGGAGGAGGAAGATGAAGAAGAGGACTTTGGAATCTTCAGGGATGCTGGATCCTTCCCTAGCCAGGAGGACTTTGCTGACTTCAACCAATCGGAGTCCAGGACACAGGAGGGCTTTGTGACTTTGAACAGGACTATTCTGAGGACCCAGGTCCGACCCAGGCATGTGGGGAGGAGGTTGGACATGGAGACCTTCCCCTCAGCGACAGCTTTGCAGACTTCCACTCTGCTCCCCTGGAGGGGCAGGGTGAGAGGGAGGAGGGCTGGGGGCGTATGGGGACCAGAGAGGTCTGTCGGAGGGGAGACCTGGGCAGAGTTTGGAGAGGAGGATAGAGCCAGGCGGACAGAAGAGGCAGAGGAGAAGAAGTGGGGAGAGAGATGTCAGGGAGGTGCTGCTGTACGAAGGGACAGTCTGCAGGTGAGTGGTCTGAGTTATTAGAGTGGATTTATATTGTGTAACGCCGGAGAGGCAGTCCCAGCTCCAACACCCCACATTTTCCCAACACGGCCGACACACAATTTATACCGGTGAGATGAATGGTCAGCCGCCGCATGCTCTAATGTAAAGTGATAGAGAGTTGGGACTCCAAACAGGATTCTCCAGGAGTCTGGATAACGAGGCATCCAACAGTACTTAGTTGTCCCACGTCTGGTAGAAATCCACTCTGACATTTGTAGTATGTTTGTCATAACCTTTGACTCAAGAATAAGAATAATTCTGCCCAGATGGTTTTTATTATTGTATCAATAGATTGTCACTGCAGTTCGCCTAAAGGTAGTTCCTAGAGGTAGCTCCTAGAGGTAGCTCCTAGAGGTAGTTCCTAGAGGTAGTTCCTAGAGGTAGCTCCTAGAGGTAGGTAGAGGTAGCTCCTAGAGGTAGCCCTAGAGGTAGCCCCTAGAGAGCCCCTAGAGGTAGCCCCTAGAGGTAGCCCCTAGAGGTAGCCCCTAGAGGTAGCCCCTAGAGGTAGCTCACACCTAAATGAGTTTGGCAGGAAATGTCTTATTCCAGCAGACTTCAGTTTGCTTCAAAATCAGGTAGATGGACATAGTTAGTTTAAAAATCTTTCCAATTAATTGTGTTTGATTACAATGTAGTAGACTGCACTGTACTAGATCTCAAACAAGCCATGTCTCTCCCATTCAGGACTCCCTGTCTATCCGGCTACAGAGAGTCCTACAGACCAGCTTCCCTGCAGTGGCAGTCCCAGAACTGGATCAGGAGAGGGAGGAGACTGCCGTGGAGGGGAGGAGACTGCCGTGGAGGAGGAGGAGACTGCCGTGGAGGAGGAGGAGACTGCCGTGGAGGAGGAGGAGACTGCCGTGGAGGAGGAGGAGACGGGGGTGGAGGAGGAGGTGGAGGACAGTGGGGATGAGGTGTTGAATGTGCTCAGCCTCAGGGCTCTGCTAGAGACTCTAGACACACAGCCTGAGAAAGAGGAGACGAAGGGGCTCAACCACACTACACACTGGTGAGAGAACCTCTAGTGATGATGATGATGATTATAACAATGATGGTTCAGTGGAATAACAGCAGATAGCATTGGAGGCTGGCCAAAGCACTACTCTGCTGTATGTGACCGCCTCCTTGTTTGCTTTACCCAGGGTTCCTAGGGGCGCGTGGCGGCAGCCTCAGGACCTCCACGATGCCGTGGGCCTGGGATTCCAGTGGGGCGGTTCCCATAGCAACAGGGCCCTGCTCCGCTGTCTGGGGATGGACACCAGAAACATGGTAACTGTCTCTTTTTCAGTTTAAAGCCACACTCTGTAGTTATGTGAATGGTTCCATCAATGATGTAGTAAGTAATGTGTCTGTCTGTCTGTCTGTCTGTCTGTCTGTCTGTCTGTCTGTCTGTCTGTCTGTCTGTCTGTCTGTCTGTCTGTCTGTCTGTCTGTCTGTCTGTCTGTCTGTCTGTCTGTCTGTCTGTCTGTCTGTCTGTCTGTCTGTCTGTCTGTCTGTCTGTCTGTCTGTCTGTCTGTCTGTCTGTCTGTCCGTGCCCCTCCCTCTCTCCTCCCTCCCATAATTCCATATTGTACATCATCTACTGTAAATATGTCTGTATATCCCCTTTACTATGTAGAAGTGTTCTGTTTTGCTGTATCTATAGTGTACTTACTGTATGTGGATTATGTGTCAATTCTTCATCTATAATATAATGTTATTCTGTCTGTATATTCTGTTTATTGGTGTAAAAGCAGCACCGTTTCACCAGCTTGAATTCCTGCTACATGTACAGTTACTTGGTGATTTCTGATTCTGTCTCTCCTCCACAGTTGTTCACTGGTCAGAGAAAGCAGCCTGTCATAGTTCCTGTGTTTGCAGCCAGCCTGGTGAGTGGACTGATGCAGATACTGTACTGTGTCCCAAATGGCTCCCTGTTCCCTATACAGTGCACTACTTTAGACCAGGGCCCATATGGACACAGTCCATGGTAGACCTAGTTCCATTTCTGTCCCTAGATCCTCCCCCTAAGCATGTGTACCAGTCAGTTTGTTCCATTATGCCACTCCTTGTCATGCCAAACATGACCAGGAGTTGACATGATAGCACCAACAGATCTGGGACCAGGCTACCTTCCCTTAGACTTGTATGCTGATAGCCCCTTAATGTTCACAGATCTAAAACTACTGGGTAGGTGTAAAGCAATGAGATGATGACTTGGCAGTCGGCCATTTTGCTTTCTCCCGTTATCCCCCCCCTCTTTCTCCTGTTATCTCTCTCTCTTCTCTCTCTTTCTCCCATTATCTCCTCTCTCTCTTTCTTTCCCATTATCTCCTCTCTCCTCTCTCTCTTTCCCCCGTTATCTCTCCTCTCTCTCTTTCACCCTCTCCCCTCTTTCTCTCTCAGGGAATGTTAGAGCCCACCAAAGAGCCACTGAGACCAGCTTCAACTGCGGAGAAGACTGCTGCCACAGCACAAGCACTTCCTGGGTCACAGGAAACCACCACCACCTCGTCAATACAGGTACAGAAACAGGTGTAGGGAGAAGTTGTCCTAGATGCTGATATGTGGTCAGTTTAGCATTTTCCCTCCAAATGGTTACAGTTAGAATTGCGGGAGGTGAAGCAGATCCTAGATCTGTACTTAGGGGAAACTTCACTCCAGAGCAACAGGCACACCACGGCTGTGTGTGAACATGTTACCAGCTGTTAAACACTCCTCCGTCTTTGTTTCCTCAATCCTGAACCCCTTTCTCAAAGCTCATTGAGGACAGTCTGTGGCAAGGATGTGACAGTTGGTAACGTTTCCAGACAGCCTGTGGCTAGGATGTGACAGTTGGTAACGTTTCCAGACAGCCTGTGGCTAGGATGTGACAGTTGGTAATGTTTACAGACACTCTGACTAGGATGTGACTGTTTCCAGACAGCCTGTGGCTAGGATGTGACAGTTGGTAATGTTTACAGACACTCCTAGGATGTGACAGTAATGTTTACAGACAGTCTGACTAGGATGTGACAGTTGGTCATGTTTCCAGACAGTCTGTGGCTAGGATGTGACAGTTGGTAACGTTTCCAGACAGTCTGTGGCTAGGATGTGACAGTTGGTAATGTTTCCAGACAGTCTGTTGCTAGGATGTGACAGTTGGTAATGTCTCCAGACAGTCTGTGGCTAGGATGTGACAGTTGGTAACGTTTCCAAACAGCCTGTGGCTAGGATGTGACAGTGGGTAACGTTTCCAGACAGTCTGTGGCAAGGATGTGACAGTTGGTAATGTTTCTAGACAGTCTGTGGCTAGGATGTGACAGTTGGTAATGTTTCCAGACAGTCTGGCTAGGATGTGACAGTTGGTAACGTTTCCAGACAGCCTGTGGCTAGGATGTGACAGTTGGTAATGTTTCCAGACAGCCTGTGGCTAGGATGTGACAGTTGGTAATGTTTCCAGACAGTCTGTGGCTAGGATGTGACAGTTGGTAATGTTTCCAGACAGTCTGTGGCTAGGATGTGACAGTTGGTAACGTTTCCAGACAGTCTGACTAGGATGTGACAGTTGGTAACGTTTCCAGACAGCCTGTGGCTAGGATGTGACAGTTGGTAATGTTTCCAGACAGCCTGTGGCTAGGATGTGACAGTTGGTAATGTTTCCAGACAGTCTGTGGCTAGGATGTGACAGTTGGTAATGTTTCCAGACAGTCTGTGGCTAGGATGTGACAGTTGGTAATGTTTCCAGACAGTCTGTGGCTAGGATGTGACAGTTGGTAACGTTTCCAGACAGTCTGACTAGGATGTGACAGTTGGTCGTTTCCAGACAGCCTGTGGCTAGGATGTGACAGTTGGTAACATTTCCAGACAGTCTGACTAGGATGTGACAGTTGGTAACGTTTCCAGACAGTCTGTGGCTAGGATGTGACAGTTGGTAATGTTTCCAGACAGTCTGTTGCTAGGATGTGACAGTTGGTAACGTCTCCAGACAGTCTGTGGCTAGACTGTGACAGTTGGTAACGTTTCCAGACAGTCTGTGGCGAGGATGTCACAGTTGGTAATGTTTCCAGACACTCTGACTAGGATGTGACAGTTGGTATTGTTTCCAGACAGTCTGTGGCTAGGATGTGACAGTTGGCAATGTTTCCAGACAGTCTGTGGCTAGGATGTGACAGTTGGTCATGTTTCCAGACAGTCTGTGGCTAGGATGTGACAGTTGGTCATGTTTCCAGACAGTCTGTGGCTAGGATGTGACAGTTGGTGACGTTTACAGACAGTGACTAGGATGTGACAGTTGGTCATGTTTACAGACAGTCTGTGGCAAGGATGTGACAGTTGGTCATGTTTCCAAACAGTCTGTGGCTAGGATGTGACAGTTGGTCATGTTTCCAGACAGTCTGTGGCTAGGATGTGACAGTTGGTAACGTTTCCAGACACTCTGACTAGGATGTGACAGTTGGTAATGTTTCCAGACTGTCTGTGGCTAGGATGTGACAGTCTGTTTCCAGACACTCTGATGTGACAGTTGGTAATGTTTCCAGACACTCTGACTAGGATGTGACAGTTGGTAATGTTTCCAGACACTCTGACTAGGATGTGACAGTTGGTCATGTTTCCAGACAGTCTGTGGCAAGGATGTGACAGTTGGTCATGTTTCCAAACAGTCTGTGGCTAGGATGTGACAGTTGGTCATGTTTCCAGACAGTCTGTGGCTAGGATGTGACAGTTGGTAACGTTTCCAGACACTCTGACTAGGATGTGACAGTTGGTAATGTTTCCAGACTGTCTGTGGCTAGGATGTGACTAACGTTTCCAGACACTCTGACTAGGATGTGATGTTTCCAGACTGTCTGTGGCTAGGATGTGACAGTTGGTAACGTTTCCAGACACTCTGACTAGGATGTGACAGTTGGTAATGTTTCCAGACACTCTGACTAGGATGTGACAGTTGGTAATGTTTCCAAACAGTCTGTGGCTAGGATGTGACAGTTGGTAATGTTTCCAGACAGTCTGTGGCTAGGATGTGACAGTTGGTAACGTTTCCAGACACTCTGACTAGGATGTGACAGTTGGTAATGTTTCCAGACAGCCTGTGGCTAGGATGTGACAGTTGGTAATGTTTCCAGACTGTCTGTGGCTAGGATGTGACAGTTGGTAACGTTTCCAGACACTCTGACTAGGATGTGACAGTTGGTAATGTTTCCAGACACTCTGACTAGGATGTGACAGTTGGTAATGTTTCCAAACAGTCTGTGGCTAGGATGTGACAGTTGGTAATGTTTCCAGACATCCTGTGTCTGACACAGTAGTATACCCAACACAAACAGGGCAACATTGGGCACTGTATTTTACACTCCCTTGATAATGAAGTTAACCCAAAACTCTGACCTATGATCAGATATCCTTACTGCGGATCCTAACCTTAGCATTAGGAGGATAATGACAATATCTGACCCTAGACTAACTAGCTCCCAATTCCTCTGTGCTGTCCTCTATCCATCACGAAGACCTGGCCATATTCACAAAGTGTCTTGGAGTAGGAGTGCTGATCTAGGATCAGTCTTTTAACTCATAATCAATAAGATAACAAGAACCAGGGGGACCTGATTCTAGATCAGCACTCATTTGTCTGATGTGTTTTTGTGAGTATGGGCCTTCAAGAGACTGTGTTGAATAGAGGGCACATTGCTGAGCCTCACTACAGTTTGTTCCTTCCGCCAGCAGGGGGCCCCCAGCCTTGGTCCCAGTTTGACTGGAGCAGCAGTGGCCTTGGCATCAACCGTCAGGATGGTACGTCCTCCCACTGAGCCCCCTACCGACAGGGCCAGAGATGAGGCTGCTGAACACACTCTCCCCTCCGACTCTGCTGCTACCTGACTCCTGTTATTCTCTTTGGTTCCAATGTCCACACCAGCATACTAGACTACCATTTATAATGAAGCAATGTGTTGGACATGCATTCTAACTAAGTGGTATGCAAGTGTGGACTTTGGAACATAGGGACTATCACTCCCCCCCCCCTCTCCATCTCTCCTCTGCTCCTCTCTTCACATTGATGTCTCCCTCTAGATGGTACTACTCATTTTCATGACCTACTGTCCCTTTAATTGTATCTTGTACTGTGGAATCCCAAGACTCTCTCTCTCTATACGTCTAACTTAACCGGCTACCTCGTCTGCCCTGTATAGAGTGATGGTGATGAGGTTTCTCACATGTTGTTACCCTTCATCATTGATCCAAACACTGTTTCTTATTGCACTTGGCGAGAGATCTTTCAGTATTAGTGGAGGGAATGGGGCAAAGACAAGTCAAGCCATATAGATGAATGTGTGGCCATAGCCTAAAGGGAATCCCCCCCAGTAGCTGCATTTTGGTTGTAGTAGAAATAAGCTCATGTGAAAAAGCCTGAAATCCAGACCTGTTCTGTACTGACATTCCACTCCTTGTACTTTGTCATATGCCAAAAATTATGTTTGGCATGACATGAAGTGGCATGTTAGCACAAACAGACTGGTATCCAGACTAGAGAAAGCCAGGATCCTCTTACTAGTACCCAGGATAGAGAAAGCCAAGATCCTCTTACGAGTACCCAGACTAGAGAAAGCCAGGATCCTCTTACTAGTACCCAGGATAGAGGAAGCCAGGATCCTCTTACTAGTATCCAGGCTAGAGAAAGCCAGGATCCTCTTACTGGTACCCAGGATAGAGGAAGCCAGGATCCTCTTACTAGTACCCAGGCTAGAGAAAGCCAGGATCCTCTTACTAGTACCCAGGCTAGAGAAAGCCAGGATCCTCTTACTAGTACCCAGGATAGAGGAAGCCAGGATCCTCTTACTAGTACCCAGGATAGAGAAAGCCAGGATCCTCTTACTAGTACCCAGGATAGAGAAAGCCAGGATAGAGAAAGCCAGGATTCTCTTACTTGTACCCAGGATAGAGAAAGCCAGGATAGAGGAAGCCAGGATCCTCTTACTAGTACCCAGGCTAGAGAAAGCCAGGATCCTCTTACTAGTACCCAGGCTAGAGAAAGCCAGGATCCTCTTACTAGTACCCAGGATAGAGGAAGCCAGGATCCTCTTACTAGTACCCAGGATAGAGAAAGCCAGGATCCTCTTACTAGTACCCAGGCTACCCAGGAGAAAGCCAGGATCCTCTTACTAGTACCCAGGATAGAGAAGCCAGGATCCTCTTACTAGTACCCAGGATAGAGAAAGCCAGGATCCTCTTACTAGTACCCAGTAACCAGGATAGAGAAAGCCAGGATAGAGAAAGCCAGGATCCTCTTACTTGTACCCAGGATAGAGAAAGCCAGGATAGAGAAAGCCAGGATCCTCTTACTGGTAGCCAGGATAGATAAAGCCAGGATAGAGAAAAAGCCAGGATCCTCTTACTAGTACCCAGGTAAGTACCCAGGATAGAGAAAGCCAGGATCATCTTACTAGTACCCAGGCTAGAGAAAGCCAGGATCCTCTTACTAGTACCCAGGCTAGAGAAAGCCAGGATCCTCTTACTAGTACCCAGGATAGAGGAAGCCAGGATCCTCTTACTAGTACCCAGGATAGAGAAAGCCAGGATCCTCTTACTAGTACCCAGGATAGAGAAAGCCAGGATAGAGAAAGCCAGGATCCTCTTACTTGTACCCAGGATAGAGAAAGCCAGGATAGAGGAAGCCAGGATCCTCTTACTAGTACCCAGGCTAGAGAAAGCCAGGATCCTCTTACTAGTACCCAGGCTAGAGAAAGCCAGGATCCTCTTACTAGTACCCAGGATAGAGGAAGCCAGGATCCTCTTACTAGTACCCAGGATAGAGAAAGCCAGGATCCTCTTACTAGTACCCAGGATAGAGAAAGCCAGGATAGAGAAAGCCAGGATCCTCTTACTTGTACCCAGGATAGAGAAAGCCAGGATAGAGGAAGCCAGGATCCTCTTACTAGTACCCAGGCTAGAGAAAGCCAGGATCCTCTTACTAGTACCCAGGCTAGAGAAAGCCAGGATCCTCTTACTAGTACCCAGGATAGAGGAAGCCAGGATCCTCTTACTAGTACCCAGGATAGAGAAAGCCAGGATCCTCTTACTAGTACCCAGGATAGAGAAAGCCAGGATAGAGAAAGCCAGGATCCTCTTACTTGTACCCAGGATAGAGAAAGCCAGGATAGAGAAAGCCAGGATCCTCTTACTGGTAGCCAGGATAGATAAAGCCAGGATAGAGAAAGCCAGGATAGAGAAAGCCAGGATCCTCTTACTAGTACCCAGGTAGTAGCCAGGATAGAGAAAGCCAGGATCATCTTACTAGTACCCAGGATAGAGAAAGCCAGGATAGAGAAAGCCAGGATCCTCTTACTGGTACCCAGGATAGAGAAAGCCAGGATCCTCTTACTAGTACCCAGGATAGAGAAAGCCAGGATAGAGAAAGCCAGGATCCTCTTACTGGTAGCCAGGATAGATAAAGCCAGGATAGAGAAAGCCAGGATCCTCTTACTAGTACCCAGGTAGTACCCAGGATAGAGAAAGCCAGGATCATCTTACTAGTACCCAGGATAGAGAAAGCCAGGATAGAGAAAGCCAGGATCCTCTTACTGGTACCCAGGATAGAGAAAGCCAGGATCCTCTTACTAGTACCCAGGATAGAGAAATACAGGATCCTCTTACTAGTACCCAGACTAGAGAAAGCCAGGATCCTCTTACTAGTACCCAGGATAGAGAAAGCCAGGATCCTCTTACTAGTACCCAGGCTAGAAAGCCAGGATCATCTTACTAGTACCCAGGCTAGAGAAAGCCAGGATCCTCTTACTAGTACCCAGGCTAGAGAAAACCAGGATCCTCTTACTAGTACCCAGGCTAGAGAAAGCCAGGATCCTCTTACTAGTACCCAGGCTAGAGAAAGCCAGGATCCTCTTACTAGTACCCAGACTAGAGAAAGACAGGATAGAGAAAGCCAGGATAGAGAAAGCCAGGATTCTCTTACTGTTTTCTGTTTAAGCTGCTATTCTGTGTTTTCTTATATTCTTCTGTATCTTTACTTTTCATTTTCTTTGTAAAATAAAGAGGACATATATATTCAGTAAACTGAAACTGATCTTTACAATCACTGTGATTATATTAACACAATTTCTGCAAAAGAAAATACAATTTGATTTAGCTTGAATATGTTTTTATATTTCTTTTTAGATTCCCCCCAACCAATGAGATGTTTTTAATGTTCTTTCAGTGTGGTTGCAATAAACACTGTTGTAAATACGTGAATAAACCTCTTTCTAATATATTACACCTATCTGAGCTGTCCTGCCTCTTGGTTTTCTCTGGCTGTTCTATCACTGCACTGACGACTTTCCTCCATAGACATGGATAGATGTAACACATCCTGGTTTAACATCGGCAGTGCCATTGAGACCGTTCACCATAAGGAAGCAGTCAACTGGGTGGGAATTTCTATAGGATAAGTAAGGATCACAGAATTCCATTCAGGTCAGCAGGAAGGATCTGCCAATGAATTATACTCCTGAGCAAACGTCCCATACCTGGATGTGGCTGTAAATCACCCACCTTGGCCTTAATGCCTGTTCAGACAATACACTCCAGGAGGCAGTATGCAAACCCTTTCAGTTTGTTAACCGACTGTCAATTAACTCATTTAAGTCAAATGGAGAGAGCCCTTAATATTGCTGCCCATGCTGTCACGGAATCCAGAATGGCAAAGATGTAAGGAAGAGCCCTCTATCCAACTCTATGCTGCTTTCCTCTGTTCTGGAGATTCTTATTCCAGCTCCATACTGCCACCCACTGTGTTGAAAGACCAAATTCTTGATGGTTTCTTCACCACTTGCTAGTAGTTTGTACACCTTTTATTTGGACCAAGGACAGAAGTGCCATGGTGGTCTTTTTGTTTTGAACTCTAAACACAGGTGCATGTGTGTGTGTGTGTGTGTGTGTGTGTGTGTGTGTGTGTGTGTGTGTGTGTGTGTGTGTGTGTGTGTGTGTGTGTGTGTGTGTGTGTGTGTGTGTGTGTGTGTGTGTGTGTGTGTGTGTGTGTGTGTGTGTGTGTGTGATGTGGTGGATCCAGAGCTAGACAGTGACACAAGCAGCCGTCCAGCTGACACCCTGAACCATCTCATGTCTACTATGGAGAACACCACCACCTCCGCCAGGTCAGACTGACACACACACACACACACACGTAGAGATCAATAATTGCTAATCAAGCATAATCGATTGGTTTTATATCGTGCTCTGCCAGGTCTGAAAGAGCTTTGCATGGAAAGAGGGGAAACTCACCTGCAATCAAATGTCACCTCTGTGTTTTCCATCTTAATGTGTTGTGTGTGTTTTGTGTCAGGAAACCCCATAGGGATGAGGAGGACCAGCTGAGTGAGAAGGCAGCCAGGGTGATCTGTGGGCTGGCTGACCTGTCCTTCATGAAGGCTAAGGTCCTAATGTTCCCCATCACCCTCACACCAGCCCCTGGCTCTGGTACACTGCTAGAGTGATGCACACATACACATGGACATACACATACCCAGTTCCTAGTTGGCCTACTTCTTCATTGCACAAAGGAATAACCTCAACCAAATTCCAAAGACTGGTGACATCCAGTGGAAGCGGTAGGACCTGAAAACCAGTTCCTGAGAAATATTGTTTGCCAACGAGAACTCACTGAACAGAGACCTAAAAAAAAAAAAAAATCTGAACGGTTAGTCCTCTGGGTTTTGCCTGCTACAGAAGTTCTGTTATACTCACATTCATGATTCAAACAGTTTTAGAAACTTCAGAGTTTTTCTATCAAAATCTACGAATAATATGCAAATCTTATATTCTTGGCATGAGTAGATGGAAGTTGAAATGGGGCATGCTATTTATCCAAAAGTGAAAATTCTGCCCCCTAGCCCCAAGAGGATTAAGAGTGTGCTTCTAATCTCAGTTTGTTACCTGTATAAATGACACCTGGGAGCCAGAAATCTTTCTGATTTAGAGGGTGTCAAATACTTATTTCCCTCATTAAAATGCAAATCAATTTATAACATTTTTGACATGCATTTTGTTATTACTGTCTCTCACTGTTCAAAGAAACCTACCATTAAAATTATAGACTGATAATTTCTTTGTCAGTGGGCGAACGTACAAAATTAGCAGGGATCAAATACTTGTTTCCCTCACTGTAGTTAGTCTTTTGTTCTGAATGTATTGATGTATTTATGTTGTGACACAGTGGTTGAGGTCTAAGACTGATCCACATTTACCTCCAGTCATCTGCCTCGTTCCCCAGTGGAATTAGATCAATTTCCTGTTTCTCTTTTCAAGATGGACATTTTATCTTCATGTATTTATTCTTAATGTGTGTATAGTTATTCATGTGAATTCGTCATAAATCCATAGGAAATATATTGTATTTAATATTTTCATAACAGTTTGGAAATAACAATATTTATATGATATATGTTTGTTGTTGATCCAGAGTGTGATTTCCTCTTAAATGGCACCCCATTCCCTATATGGGACCTAGTGGTCCTTCTGTAGCTCAGTTGGTAGAGCATGGCGCTTGTAACGCCAGGATAGTGGGTTCGATTCCCGGGACCACCCATACGTAGAATGTATGCACACATGACTGTAAGTCGCTTTGGATAAAAGCGTCTGCTAAATGGCATATTATTATTATTATTATTATTATATAGTGCACTATTATTGTCCAGAGCCATATGGGCCGTTGTGAAAAGTAGTGCACTACATAGGGATAGAGTGCCATTTGGGACAAAGCCTATCATCATGGGGTTAACTACTGTTAAATAATATAATAGCACAAGTCTTAATGAATAGAACCATACTATTTCTGATTAGTGTCTCGGGGAAACACAGTCCTGTGTGTTCAGATGATCTGCCATTAAAGGGACAATCCACTATTGGTACATCCATTTTTTAACCTTTAAATGAATGATATGTAGCCATTGATTGGTAGAGAATTTAACATGAGTTTAGTTTGAATGTCTTTCCCAATCAGAACCCAAATGATCAGCTTGTTTCACGACATTTCTTGTAAATAATGTAATTGGTAACTAACGCTGTAAAGCTTCAGAATGTGGTTAAACTATCATGTTGATCTCATGGATGGTCAGTCCTTGCATCCATCCTTGCTTCATCTTTGAATTTGAGTGGTTTAATTTCTCCATCCCAACTGTTTACCCAAAGAAAGTGGTGGGGGGGCATTTAGTTGTTTGAATCCCAGATTGCCCCTTTAAGGATCATATGGTGATGCTCACAGGAGCAATATGAATTTATTTGATTTCTTATTTCCATTTTGTGTGTTTGATATTTGGGTTTGTGACCGTTTCTCACACTTGTTCCCGCTGCCTGTCTACATCTTCAAGGAGGCCTTTGTACATTCTAAAGATATGAAATGAATGTGACCTGTAGTTCACTGGTGCTGAATAATAAGATCACATTCTAAAGATATGAAATGAATGTGACCTGTAGTTCACTGGTGCTGAATAATAAGATCACATTCTAAAGATATGAAATGAATGTGACCTGTAGTTCACTGGTGCTGAATAATAAGATCACATTCTAAAGATATGAAATGAATGTGACCTGTAGTTCACTGGTGCTGAATAATAAGATCACATTCTAAAGATATGAAATGAATGTGACCTGTAGTTCACTGGTGCTGAATAATAAGATCACATTCTAAAGATATGAAATGAATGTGACCTGTAGTTCACTGGTGCTGAATAATAAGATCACATTCTAAAGATATGAAATGAATGTGACCTGTAGTTCACTGGTGCTGAATAATAAGATCACATTCTAAAGATATGAAATGAATGTGACCTGTAGTTCACTGGTGCTGAATAATAAGATCACATTCTAAAGATATGAAATTAATGTGACCTGTAGTTCACTGGTGCTGAATAATAAGATCACATTCTAAAGATATGAAATGAATGTGACCTGTAGTTCACTGGTGCTGAATAATAAGATCACATTCTAAAGATATGAAATGAATGTGACCTGTAGTTCACTGGTGCTGAATAATAAGATCACATTCTAAAGATATGAAATGAATGTGACCTGTAGTTCACTGGTGCTGAATAATAAGATCACATTCTAAAGATATGAAATGAATGTGACCTGTAGTTCACTGGTGCTGAATAATAAGATCACATTCTATAGATATGAAATGAATGTGACCTGTAGTTCACTGGTGCTGAATAATAAGATCACATTCTAAAGATATGAAATGAATGACCTGTAGTTCACTGGTGCTGAATAATAAGATGACATTCTAAAGATATGAAATGAATGTGACCTGTAGTTCACTGGTGCTGAATAATAAGATCACATTCTAAAGATATGAAATGAATGTGACCTGTAGTTCACTGGTGCTGAATAATAAGATCACATTCTAAAGATATGAAATGAATGTGACCTGTAGTTCACTGGTGCTGAATAATAAGATCACATTCTAAAGATATGAAATGAATGTGACCTGTAGTTCACTGGTGCTGAATAATAAGATCACATTCTAAAGATATGAAATGAATGTGACCTGTAATTCACTGGTGCTGAATAATAAGATCACATTCTAAAGATATGAAATGAATGTGACCTGTAGTTCACTGGTGCTGAATAATAAGATCACATTCTAAAGATATGAAATGAATGTGATCTGTAGTTCACTTGTGCTGAATAATAAGATCACATTCTAAAGATATGAAATGAATGTGACCTGTAGTTCACTGGTGCTGAATAATAAGATCACATTCTATAGATATGAAATGAATGTGACCTGTAGTTCACTGGTGCTGAATAATAAGATCACATTCTAAAGATATGAAATGAATGTGACCTGTAGTTCACTGGTGCTGAATAATAAGATCACATTCTAAAGATATGAAATGAATGTGACCTGTAGTTCACTTGTGCTGAATAATAAGATCACATTCTAAAGATATGAAATGAATGTGACCTGTAGTTCACTGGTGCTGAATAATAAGATCACATTCTATAGATATGAAATGAATGTGACCTGTAGTTCACTGGTGCTGAATAATAAGATCACATTCTAAAGATATTAAATGAATGTGACCTGTAGTTCACTGGTGCTGAATAATAAGATCACATTCTAAAGATATTAAATGAATGTGACCTGTAGTTCACTGGTGCTGAATAATAAGATCACATTCTAAAGATATGAAATGAATGTGACCTGTAGTTCACTGGTGCTGAATAATAAGATCACATTCTAAAGATATGAAATGAATGTGACCTGTAGTTCACTGGTGCTGAATAATAAGATCACATTCTAAAGATATGAAATGAATGTGACCTGTAGTTCACTGGTGCTGAATAATAAGATCACATTCTAAAGATATGAAATGAATGTGACCTGTAGTTCACTGGTTGAATAATAAGATCACATTCTAAAGATATGAAATGAATGTGACCTGTAGTTCACTGGTGCTGAATAATAAGATCACATTCTAAAGATATGAAATGAATGTGACCTGTAGTTCACTGGTGCTGAATAATAAGATCACATTCTAAAGATATGAAATGAATGTGACCTGTAGTTCACTGGTGCTGAATAATAAGATCACATTCTAAAGATATGAAATGAATGTGACCTGTAGTTCACTTGTGCTGAATAATAAGATCACATTCTAAAGATATGAAATGAATGTGACCTGTAGTTCACTGGTGCTGAATAATAAGATCACATTCTATAGATATGAAATGAATGTGACCTGTAGTTCACTGGTGCTGAATAATAAGATCACATTCTAAAGATATTAAATGAATGTGACCTGTAGTTCACTGGTGCTGAATAATAAGATCACATTCTAAAGATATGAAATGAATGTGACCTGTAGTTCACTGGTGCTGAATAATAAGATCACATTCTAAAGATATGAAATGAATGTGACCTGTAGTTCACTGGTGCTGAATAATAAGATCACATTCTAAAGATATGAAATGAATGTGACCTGTAGTTCACTGGTGCTGAATAATAAGATCACATTCTAAAGATATGAAATGAATGTGACCTGTAATTCACTGGTGCTGAATAATAAGATCACATTCTAAAGATATGAAATGAATGTGACCTGTAGTTCACTGGTGCTGAATAATAAGATCACATTCTAAAGATATTAAATGAATGTGACCTGTAGTTCACTGGTGCTGAATAATAAGATCACATTCTAAAGATATGAAATGAATGTGACCTGTAGTTTCACCATTTTGAATAATAAGATCACATTCTAAAGATATGAAATGAATGTGACCTGTAGTTCACTGGTGCTGAATAATAAGATCACATTCTAAAGATATGAAATTAATGTGACCTGTAGTTCACTGGTGCTGAATAATAAGATCACATTCTAAAGATATGAAATGAATGTGACCTGTAGTTCACAGGTGCTGAATAATAAGATCTGTGGAGGAAAACTATGGACTGTAAAATGTCAGGGACTTCCTGTGGAAAAACACAAGACATTAAAGAGCCTCTAGAAAGGTTTGAAAGCCTTGCTCTCCTTGGCTGTTCCTGTTAATGTACATTCACATGGAAATGATTTAGAAGAGGTACATGAGTGTGAACGTGTGTTTGTCTGTGCTGAGATTCAAACACGTTACCACTAGATCATTACACTAGATGTTTACGTTATACTTCCACCTCGACCAACCACCTCCTTTCAGTTATGCCTTAAATAACCATCTGTCTTATGTGACCATATCAAACGTAACTTATACTAATTTAAGTGTTCTGGATTTACGTTTACTAAGTTACATCTAGTCTAGTCATGTAACCTAACATAAACATATCATACTGTATAAATGGAGTGGCACAGATTTAAGTAAACTATAATGTGTTTTGCTTGGGTTATAGACCTCTCTATGTCATGTGGTCTGCACATCAGCCAGGCTTGGAATCCACAACCAAAACTTACCACCACAGTTCACACCCATGTTATCTGATTCTGAGCTCTATGCAACAGTTGTGTGCAGCGATGCAGTTGAACAGGTTCTTGTTCCAAGGAATAGAAAGAAGAAGGTAGTTTGATCACATCACAACAGTTTGATCACAGAACACTAGTACATTTATCAGACTGCAGTGCCTCAATAGGACCGATTCAACCAGGTAAATGGATCAGCTAGTTTGCTATTGAAATGTGTTATACTATATTATCCATTGTTATTGTATAATAAATGCTACAGCATTGCTTTCCAGGTTTCAAGTTGTGTTAGTCTTTCTATTTATGATGAATCTAATTGTCTTCAGGAATGAAGATGACTCAACTAGACTGTCTGTGTGTGATTCTTCTACATCTCCTACACACAGCAGGCTCTGGTACAGTAGAATACACATTTAATATCTCACTGCCTTTAATACCTCTGTGTGTGATTAATATGATCTCATTGTGTCTTTAGTCACTATTGTGGTCTTAAGGGTTCTACACAGTCTAATCAAACAGAGCTGAATGAGGTCCTTTTGCTCCTCTGTCTACATAGTTTTACTACTATTGTCCATCAGCTCCATGGTGTAAACTGTGGAGATCCCTTTAGGGTGCCTGGCCTAAGGAGATTTCCTCTCCTAGTCTCCTTTCCTTCATCTGCACTGGTGTGTGTGTGATTAATATTATCTCATTGTGTCTTTAGTTGCTTGTATAGTGTTAAGGTGCATAACCTAAGGTGGATTCCTCTCCTAGACTTAAAATGCTTCAAATTATTCTAGCAAAGTGATGATCTTAAGACACTACTTACCTAGCTCCATAGTGAGGTCATCTGTAAACATGTAGAGTATGAGCTCAATGACCTCAAAGTAACCTTAAAATGTTTTTGTACTTGAAGTCGGTAAATTAAAGAAAATGTTCCTTTTGTGGTTCTAATAATGTTATCAAAGTGATGATCTGAAGACAGTACTTACAGAAGCTCTCCTTGAAATTGTCTGTAAATTGTCTACGTGGAGTAGATGGAAGACAGTGAGAACATCATTAACATGAACATTAGAAGATGTTGTCTCTCTCTGGGACTCCTTGGTCAGGATTCAATCCAATGTGCAGTATATCGCAGGGCACTTCACAGCTGACAATGCACTTTTTAAAGGCATTTTCCACCAGCAATCACAGATATCACATTCATGGTAAACACTGCACATGTCGATTCATGTGTAAAATACCTTTAAAAGTCTATTATAGTGTGTGGTGTTATAATGCGCCTTGAGTTGAATCCCGGCCCTTGTCTCATACCACTGTTCCAACATCAGATGGAACATCTTAAAATGTGCTCAGCTACAAAAATACTTTAACTGCTTCAAATAATTATTGCAAAGTGATGATCTGAAGACACTACTTACCACTTTCCTTCTTGAGGACATCTGTAAACATGTAGAGTAGATGCAAGACAGTGAGAACATCATTAACATGAACACTAGAAGATGTAGTCTCTCTCTGAGACTCCTTGTCTCATATCACTTCTCCAACGGCACAAATCCTATTTGAGTTCCACCACCTAAATGAGTCCCGTGTTCCTCTGTGAGACAACTTCTCCAATGAAGATATTCTACCCTCCCACCACTTCTTAATTTAATGAATGAAATGTGACTGGCCCATCAGTGATAGAGGTGTATCAGAGTTCATTTGACCTTTATTTAACCAGGTAGGCTAGTTGAGAACAAGTTCTCATTTGCAACTGCGACCTGGCCAAGATAAAGCATAGCAGCGTGAACAGACAACACAGAGTTACACATGGAGTAAACAATTAACAAGTCAATAACACAGTAGAAAAAAAGAGAGTCTATATACATTGTGTGCAAAAGGCATGAGGAGGTAGGCGAATAATTAAAATTTTGCAGATTAACACTGGAGTGATAAATGATCAGATGGTCGTGTACAGGTAGAGATATTGGTGTGCAAAGAGCAGAAAAGTAAGTAAATATAAACAGTATGGGGAAGAGGTAGGTAAAATTGGGTGGGCTATTTACCGATAGACTATGTACAGCTGCAGCGATCGGTTAGCTGCTCAGATAGCAGATGTTTGAAGTTGGTGAGGGAGTTAAAAGTCTCCAACTTCAGCGATTTTTGCAATTCGTTCCAGTTACAGGCAGCAGAGAACTGGGAACGAAAGGCAGCCAAATGAGGTGTTGGCTTTAGGGATGATCAGTGGGATACACCTGCTGGAGCGCGTGCTTCGGGTGGGTGTTGCCATCGTGACCAGTGAACTGAGATAACCTATGAGTTCTGTTATACTCACAGACATAATTCAAACAGTTTTAGAAACTTCAGAGTGTTTTCTATCCAATAGTTATAATAATATGCATATATTAGCATATGGGACAGAGTAGGAGGCAGTTCACTATGGGCACGCAATTCATCCAAAGTGAAAATAATGCCCCCTATCCTCAACAAGTTTTCACTGACTTGCCTAGTTTAAATAAAGGTGTTCTCAACTAGCCTACCTGGTTAAAGAAAGGTGTTCTCAACTAGCCTACCTGGTTAAATAAAGGTGTTCTCAACTAGCCTACCTGGTTAAATAAAGGTGAAATAAAAAAATACAAAACAGGGCAGGCAATCTTCCAAACAAGAAGTGAAATTCTGAAAGTTGACTCCAACATGGCGGTTACGTCTGAGCGCCGTCTCAGATTATTGCAATGTTAGGCTTTTTTTCCTTAACGTTTAAAACAAATCTGACACATCGGTTGCGTGTGTGTGTGTGTGTGTGTGTGTGTGTGTGTGTGTGTGTGTGTGTGTGTGTGTGTGTGTGTGTGTGTGTGTGTGTGTGTGTGTGTGTGTGTGTGTGTGTGTGTGTGTGTGTGTGTGTGTGTGTGTGTGTGTGTGTGTGTGTGTGTGTGTGTGTGATTGTGTGTGTGTGTATGTGTATGTGTGTGTGTGTGTGTGTGTGTGTATGTGTATGTGTGTGTGTGTGTGTATGTGTATGTGTATTTGTGTGTGTGTGATATTTAGTTGCTTGTGTAGTGTTAAGGTGCATAACCTAAGGTGGATTCCTCTCCTCGTCTCCTTTCCTTCCTCTGCACTGATGTAAAAACTAAACTAATGGTGAATCCAACTCTTCTGTAGGCCTCCACCCTATTGTACTGCTATATATCCTGCAGTGTATAGTACTACTATATATACTACAGTGTCTAGAACTACTATATATACTACAGTGTATAGTACTACTATATATACTACAGTGTCTAGTACTACTATATATACTACAGTGTATAGTACTACTATATATCCTACAGTGTCTACTACTACTATATATACTACAGTGTCTAGTACTACTATATATACTACAGTGTATAGTACTACTATATATACTACAGTGTATAGTACTACTATATATACTACAGTGTCTAGTACTACTATATATCCTACAGTGTATAGTACTACTATATATACTACAGTGTCTAGAACTACTATATATAATACAGTGTCTAGTACTACTATATATACTACAGTGTCTAGTACTACTATATATACTACAGTGTATAGTACTACTATATATACTACAGTGTCTAGAACTACTATATATACTACAGTGTCTAGTACTACTATATATAATACAGTGTCTAGTACTACTATATATACTACAGTGTATAGTACTACTATATATAATACAGTGTCTAGTACTACTATATATACTACAGTGTATAGTACTACTATATATAATACAGTGTCTAGTACTACTATATATACTACAGTGTCTAGTACTACTATATATAATACAGTGTCTAGTACTACTATATATACTACAGTGTCTAGTACTACTATATATACTACAGTGTCTAGTACTACTATATATACTACAGTGTATTTCAGATCAGTGCAGATGAGAGAGGAATCCACTGTAAACTATTGAAACTGTTAATATGTCTGTTCTCTTCAGAGAGGTTTGAGGTTCTTGGTCCAACTGATTCCATTGTTGCCGTAGCTGGTGATGACATCATTCTGCCCTGTTACCTCAAACCCAACATCAGCGCTGAGGACATGACAGTGGACTGGCTGAACCTGGACTTCTTAGACGGTCGTGTCTTTCGTTACCAAAACCACAGAATCATACGAGATGATCAGATTCCCTACTATAGAGGAAGAACTTCACTGTTTAAAGAGGAACTGTGGAGGGGCAACACCTCTTTAAAACTGACCAGGGTACAAGGCACTGATGAGGGACATTACAAATGTTTAATTCAGTCAAAGAGCTGGTATGATGATTTCACTGTTCAAGTCCTCGTTAAAGGTGAGGTTTATTTTCATGTTTATGTAATAATCTAACTACAGTACAATGACATCACCTCTTTCCTTCATATTACTGGACACAGTATGTGTCTATGTTCACAGCCTGTCACCAGTTAACATCCTGTCTGTGTGTCTGTAGCTGTAGGATCCAAGCCAGTGGTGTCCATTATGGGACACAGAGAGGGAGGATGGGTCTGCTGTGTGAAACAGAAGGCTGGCACCCTGAGCCTGAGCTGGTGTGGCTGGACAGTAAAGAGTCCATCTCTCTGCTGGTCCTCCTGAGACACACAGAGACTTAGATGGATTCTACACAGTCAAACGACATGTCATTGTCCAGGAGACTGACACCAACCACTTTACCTGCAGAGTCCAACAGAGCCGGATCAATGAGAAGATGGAGACAGAGATTCACCTTCCTAGTGAGTAACAACATATTATTATTTAGACATGAAACACTGGAGATATTGATGTGTTATTGTAAAGTATATGTTTTAACCAAAGGCTTTGAGACGACAATACAAAATATTAGTGTTTATTATGAGACAATCCACTGCTGTGTGGTAGCATTAGTACCCAACCCTGTTGTTGATGTGTGGTAGTATTAATACCCAACCCTGTTGTTGATGTGTGGTAGTATTAGTACCCAACCCTGTTGTTGATGTGTGGTAGTATTAGTACCCAACCCTGTTGTTGATGTGTGGTAGTATTAATACCCAACCCTGTTGTTGATGTGTGGTAGTATTAGTACCCAACCCTGTTGTTGATGTGTGGTAGTATTAGTACCCAACCCTGTCGTTGATGTGTGTGTTTTAGGTGAGTTGTTTTATTCAACCCCATGGAGAATGACCTTCATTTTGTTATGCTGTCTGGGAGCCATCGCTGTGATTGGGTTATCTCTGGCTGTCTACTGCATGTGTAATAAGAAAGGTAATGGAGAAATTATATGAACGTTTAATTGTTGGAATGAAATGTCTGCAATGTTTTTTTCATCCTCACCACATCACTGTGGTTGTATTATATGGATACAGGATAATATACTAAACCTGCAGGTGATTAACATGTTAACACTGATGACTGATTTTAACCATCAGGTGATTAACATGTTAACACTGATGACTGATTTTAACCTGCAGGTGATTAACATGTTGACACTGAAGACTGATTTTAACCTGCAGGTGATTAACATGTTGACACTGCTGACTGATTTTAACCATCAGGTGATTAACATGTTAACACTGATGACTGATTTTAACCATCAGGTGATTAACATGTTAACACTGATGACTGATTTTAACCATCAGGTGATTAACATGTTAACACTGATGACTGATTTTAACCATCAGGTGATTAACATGTTAACACTGATGACTGATTTTAACCATCAGGTGATTAACATGTTAACACTGAGGACTGATTTTAACCATCAGGTGATTAACATGTTAACACTGATGACTGATTTTAACCATCAGGTGATTAACATGTTAACACTGAGGACTGATTTTAACCTGCAGGTGATTAACATGTTAACACTGATGACTGATTTTAACCATCAGGTGATTAACATGTTAACACTGACTGATTTTAACCTGCAGGTGATTAACATGTTAACACTGATGACTGATTTTAACCATCAGGTGATTAACATGTTAACACTGACTGATTTTAATCTGCAGGTGATTAACATGTTAACACTGACTGATTTTAATCTGCAGGTGATTAACATGTTAACACTGACTGATTTTAACCTGCAGGTGAATAACATGTTAACACTGAGGACTGATTTTAACCTGCAGGTGATTCTGTCAGAGTTCAGAGGTAGTCTCTGATACACCTGGATCACTGGTGGACCAGTCACATTAATGTTGATGTTCTAGAACAGGATGTGTTGAGACTGTGGAGGACCACTAAACTAGAGGTAGTCTCTGATACACCTGGATCACTGATGGACCTGTCACATTAATGTTGATGTTCTAGAACAGGATGTGTTGAGACTGTGGAGGACCACTAGACTAGAGAGAGGTCGTCTCTGATACACCTGGATCACTGATTGACCAGTCACATTAATGTTGATGTTCTAGAACAGGATGTGTTGAGACTGTAGAGGACCACTAGACTAGAGAGGGGTCGTCTCTGATACACCTGGATCACTGATTGACCAGTCACATTTAATGAATGAAATTAAGAAGTGGTGGTAGGGTAGAATATATTTGTCTCACAGAGGTAGTTGTCTCACAGAGGTAGTTGTCTCACAGAGGTAGTTGTCTCACAGAGGTAGTTGTCTCACAGAGGTATGCTGGTTGTCTCACAGAGGTATGCTGGTTGTCTCACAGAGGTACGCTGGTTGTCTCACAGGGGTAGTTGTCTTTCAGTTGTACGCTGGTTGTCTCACAGAGTACGCTGGTTGTCTCTCAGAGTATTAGTACGCTGGTTGTCTCTCAGAGAGTACGCTGGTTGTCTCTCAGAGGTACGCTGGTTGTCTCTCAGAGGTACGCTGGTTGTCTCTCAGAGGTACGCTGGTTGTCTCTCAGAGGTACGCTGGTTGTCTCTCAGAGTACGCTGGTTGTCTCTCAGAGGTATGCTGGTTGTCTCTCAGAGGTAATTAGTACCAAACGCTGGTTGTCTCTCAGAGGTACGCTGGTTGTCTCTCAGAGTTACGCTGGTTGTCTCTCAGAGGTACGCTGGTTGTCTCTCAGTTGTTGGTACGCTGGTTGTCTCTCAGAGGTACGCTGGTTGTCTCTCAGAGTACGCTGGTTGTCTCTCAGAGGTACGCTGGTTGTCTCACCAAGTACGCTGGTTGTCTCACAGAGGTAGTTGACTCACAGAGGTTGTCTCACAGAGGTAGTTGTCTCACAGTTGATGTACGCTGGTTGTCTCACAAACACTGGTTGTCTCTCAGAGGTAGTTGTCTCACAGACCCTGTTGTTGATGTGTAAGTTGACTCACAGAGGTACGCTGGTTGTCTCACAGAGGTAGTTGTCTCACAGAGGTACGCTGGTTGTCTCACAGAGGTACGCTGGTTGTCTCACAGAGGTACGCTGGTTGTCTCACAGAGGTAGTTGTCTCACAGAGGTACGCTGGTTGTCTCACAGAGATCCAACGCTGGACTCATTTAGGTGGTGGAACTCAATTAGGATTTGTGACGTTAGAGAAGTGATATGAGACAAGGAGTCCCAGAGAGAGACTACATCTTCTAGTGTTCATGTCAATGATGTTCTCACTGTCTTCCATCTACTCTACATATTTACAGTTGACATCAAGAAGGAGAGGAGTAAGTAGTATTTTTAAATAATACTTTAAATACTAAGATGTAACTTCTAGTGAAGTAGAACACTTCATGTTGTACATATTAATGTTCCCTGAGTTTTATCTGATGTTAGATCATTGATATGAGACAAGGAGTCCCAGAGAGAGAGACAACATCTTCTAGTGTTCATGTTAATAATGTTCTCACTGTCTTCCATCTACTCTACATGTTTACAGATGACCTCAGGAAGGAGAAGGGTAAGTAGTGTCTTCAGATCATCTCTTTGCTAAATTTAATTAAACACTGTTTTTTTTAGCACAAAGGCATAATCGGTAGTTGCTACATCCATTTTTTGATTTATAAATTAATTATATGTACCCACTGATTCTTGAAGAATATAATTTATAAATGATTAAAGAGCTTAGTTTAATTGTTGTACCCCATCAGAACCCAAAATATAACCTTGTTTTATCTCAATGTTTGTAAACAAAGTAAATGCAAGCAGACACTATATAGCCTCAAAACATATTTAAAACTATAATGTATATACAGTATAATGGATGGTCAGTCCTTACATCCATAGTTCTATGAATTTGAGAGTGATATTATTTCTCCAACCGTCCCTCAGCTTTTTACCAAAACAACAGTGGATCATGTTTTGTTATCGTTTCAACTTCTGATTGACCCCAGATGTTCCTTCTGATGTTAGAACAGTGGTATGAGACAAAGGCCGGGATTCAACTCAAGACGCATTATAACACCACACACTATAACAGACTTTTAAAGGTATTTTACACTTGAGTCGACATGTGCAGTGTTTACCATGAATGTGATCTCTGTGAAGGCCGGTGGAAAATGCCTTTAAAAAGTGCACTGTTAGATGTGAAGTGCCCTGCCGTTTATCACACATTGGATTGAATCCCGACCAAGGAGTCCCAGAGAGAGACTACATCTTCTAGTGTTCATGTTAATGATATTCTCACTGTCTTCCATCTGCTCTACATGTTTACAGGTGACCTCTGTAACCAGAATTGTAAGTAGTGTCTTCAGATCATCACTTCGATAACATTATTTGAACCACAAAAGTTACATTTTCTTTAATTTACCGACTTCAAGTACGAAAACGTTTTAAGAAGGTTATTTTGAGCTCATTGAAGATGTTAGTTCTGATGTTGGAACATTGGTATGAGACAAGGAGTCCCAGAGAGAGAGACTACATCTTCTAGTGTTCATGTTAATAATGTTCTCACTGTCTTCCATCTACTCTACATATTTACAGATGAACTCTGGGAGCAGAAATGTAAGTAGTGTCTTCAGATCTTCACTTTACTACAATTATGTGAAGCATGTTAAGTCTTTTTTGTGGCTGAGCACATTGAAGATGTTCCTTCTGATGTTGGAACAGTGGTATGAGACAAGAAGGATTCATTTCAAGACGCATTATGACACAGCACACTATAACAGACTTTTTAAAGGTATTTTACACTTGAGTCGACATGTGCAGTGTTGACCATGAATGTGAAATGAAGGCCAGTGGAAAATGCCTTTAAAAACCTGCATTGTCAGCTGTGAAGTGCCCTGCTGTATAGTGCACATTGGATTGAATCCTGACCAAGGAGTCCCAGAGACAGACTACATCTTCTAATGTTCATGTTAATGATGTTAATGATGTCTTCCATCTACTCTATATGTTTACAGATTACCTCACTGAGAATCGAGGTAAGTACTGTCTTCAAATCATCACTTTGATAATGTTATTAGAACCACAAAAGTAACATTTTCTTTAATTTACCGACTTCAAGTACGAAAACGTTTTAAGAAGGTTATTTTGAGCTCATTGAAGATGTTAGTTCTGATGTTGGAACATTGATATGAGACAAGGAGTCCCAGAGAGAGACTACATCTTCTAGTGTTCATGTTAATAATGTTCTCACTGTCTTTCATCTACTCTACATGTTTACAGATGACCTCAGGAAGGAGAAGGGTAAGTAGTGTCCTCAGATCATCTCTTTGCAAGAATTATGTGAACCATTTTATAAAGGCTATTCGTAATCCAATTCAAAACTTACCTTGAGGCCACAGGTACGTGATGAACAGACAGTTTGAAACCTTTAACCCCATCAACACTTTGTACAGAGATAAGAGTCATATTGCTGAGAACCATGTCCCCAGAGACACATTTTCGTCTCGTGTTAATTTTTGTTACTCCTGCAACTCAGGAAGATACTCTTTGGTCCACCTCTTCCAGAACAAGTCTGACATACGCTGAGAGTACAAACCATTAGGAACACCTTCCTAATATTGTGTTGCAACCCCTTTTGCCCCAATTTGTTAGGGGATGGACTTTACAAGGTGTTGAAAGCATTCCCAAGGGATACCAGTCCATGTTGACTCCAACACTTGACTCATCTGACATCAATCTATAGACCTGTACCCCTTTCTTTTCTTTCCAAAATAATTGAGCGTGCTATCTCTGATTAACTCTCTCGTTATTGCTCTCAGAACAATCTTCTTGACCCTAACCAGTCAGGCTTCAGGCCGGGTCACTCAACCGAGACTGTTCTTCTTTGTGCCACGGAGGCTCTCCGTACTGACAAAGCAGACTCTCTCTCATCTATTCTCATCCTCCCAGATCTATCCACTGCCTTCGACACTGGGAACCATCAGTAGAGAGCATCTGGGTCTGCACCATGTTCTCTCACTACTGGTGTCACCCAGGGTTCTGTTCTAGTTTCTCTCCTCTTCTCTCTATACACCAAGTCACTTGGCTCATTCATATCATCACACCTCTCCATCACAATTGACAACTCCACAGTGTCGCACACCCAGAGTGCAAAGAACCTTGGCGTGAACCTAGACAACAACCTGTCGTTCTCTGAAAACATCAAAGCAGCGTCTCGCTACCGCAGGTTCATGCTCTACAACATCCATATGACCATACCTCACACAGGAAGCAGCACAGGTCCTAATCCAGGCACTTGTCATCTCCATTCTTGACTAATAGAAATCTCTGTTGGCTGGGCTCTCTGCTTGTGCCATGAAACCCCTGCAATTTATCCAGAATGCTACAGCCCGCCTGGTTTTCAACCTTCCCAAGTTCTCTCATGTCAACCCCTCCTTTGCACAATCCACTGGCTTCCAGTCAAATCTTGCGTCCACTACAAGATCATGGTGCTTGCCTACGTAGCAGCAAGAAGAACTGCCCCTCCTTCTTTCAGGCTATGAGCAAACCCTACACCCCGTTCTCCCACCTCTGGTCTCTTGGCCCTTCCACCCCTGGGAGGGCAGCTCTCGCTCAGTCCAGTCCAAGCTCTCTCTGTCCTGGCACCTAATGGTGGAACCATGAGTTTTATACACCAATGAGCGGAATGTTTCTTTAGAGACAGATTTTTGGTGTTATTTTTGTAGTAATAGGATTTCATTCATTCATTCAATTCAGCAGTGCAGGACAGTTTCTTTCACTGAAACTTAATTTGTTCTTTGATAAGTTGACAAAATTCTGCTTTTTTAAAAGAGTTGGGTTTAAGCTCCATCTATATGTCCCTTGAACTCCATCTGGCATCCAAACAGAACGTGTGAGGGGAGAATGATCTGAGCTAGTTCTGGATAAATACTCAATTTACACAACTCTATGGGTTACCTGTGCTAATAGGAGAAAGATCATCAATCCAGGTATTAGAGTGCAGGTAGGAGTAGAATGAGTAATCCCCGTCTTGGGGGTGGAGCTATCTCCATGTGTCTTTCAAATGTAAGTCTTTCATAAATGATAGAGTGCATTTGGCTGACTTAGTCAATGAGGTTGCTTTAGTGGAGGATGTATTCAGAATCTGATCCAGACAAAAATCAAGTTGCCCCAAACTAAGAGTGTTCCCTGAAATTCCGTTACCTTGGGTTATATTTCTTGAATAAAAATATGATAATCATAATTGGGTGCATATACATTAAGCAAGGTCCAAGATTCAGAATACATTCTGCCATGGACCACTATATAACGTCCCAGTAGATCAATATTTATTTTCGTTACACAGAAGGGTAAATTCTGATTAATCAACACAGCTACTCCCTGTGTCTTTGTGTTATATGAAGACCTGTCCTGCCAATCAAATCACATTTATTTATATAGCCCTTCGTACATCAGCTGATATCTCAAAGTGCTGTACAGAAACCCAGCCTAAAACCCCAAACAGCAAGCAATGCAGGTGTAGAAGCACAGTGGCTAGGAAAAACTCCCTAGAAAGGCCAAAACCTAGGAAGAAACCAGGCTATGTGGGGTGACCAGTCCTCTTCTGGCTGTGCCGGGTGGAGATTATAACAGAACATGGCCAAGATGTTCAAATGTTCATAAATGACCAGCATGGTCAAATAATAATAATCACAGGCAGAACAGTTGAAACTGGAGCAGCAGCACGGCCAGGTGGACTGGGGACAGCAAGGAGTCATCATGTCAGGTAGTCCTAGAGCTCAGGTCCTCCGAGAGAGAGAAAGAAAGAGAGAAAAGAGAGAATTAGAGAGAGCATACTTAAATTCACACAGGACACCGGATAGGACAGGAGAATTACTCCAGATATATCAGACTGACCCTAGCCCCCGACACATAAACTACTGCAGCATAAATACTGGAGGCTGAGATAGGAGGGGTCAGGAGACACTGTGGCCCCATCCGATGTCACCCCCGGACAGGGCCAAACAGGAAGGATATAACTCCACCCACTTTGCCAAAGCACAGCCCCCACACCACTAGAGGGATATCTTCAACCACCAACTTACCATCTTGAGACGAGGCCGAGTATAGCCCACAAAGATTTCCGCCACAGCACAACCCAAGGGGGCGCCAACCCAGACAGGAAGATCACATCAGTGACTCAACCCACTCAAGTGGCGCACCCCCTCCTAGGGACAGTATGAAAGAGCCCTAGTAAGCCAGTGACTCATCCCCTGTAATAGGGTTAGAGGCAGAGAATCCCAGTGGAAAGAGGGGAACCGGCCAGGCAGAGACACAAGGGCGGTTCGTTGCTCCAGAGCCTTTCCGTTCACCTTCACGCTCCTGGGCCAGACTACAGTCAATCATATGACCCACTGAAGAGTTGAGTCTTCAGTAAAGACTTAAAGGTTGAGACCGAGTTTGCGTCTCTCACATGGTTAGGCAGACCATTCCATAAAAATGGAGCTCTAGGTATGTATGGCAGGACCAAATCAGGACCAAATCAGAGAGATAGGTAGGAGCAAACCCATGTAATGCTTTGTAGGTTAGCAGTAAAACCTTGAAATCAGCCCTTGCCTTGACAGGAAGCCAGTGTAGGAGGCTAGCACTGGAGTAATATGATCACATTTTTTGGTTCTAGTCAGGATTCTAGCAGCCGTATTTAGCACTAACTGAAGTTTATTTAGTGCTTTATCCGGTGTAGCGGGAAAGTAGAGCATTGCAGTAGTCTAACCTAGAAGTGACAAAAGCATGGATTCATTTTTCTGCTTCTGGCCTCTGCATACCCTCTGTCAGCCTCCATATGTTGGTAAATGTGGACTAGATCTCTGGCTAATCTGACCATAACTATCCTCCTTAATCCTGTTTACAAGTAAAAACTCAACCAGGAAGTACCAGTGAAACGCTCAATTCGGAAGTGGTGAGGAGTTTACCACATCAGTCACCTGCTTCATTAAAGTGCATCGATGACATCGTTCCCACAGTGGCTGTACATACATGTCCCAACCAGAAGCCATGGATTACAGGCAGCATCCGCACTGAGCAGAAGGCTGCCGCTTTCAAGGAGCAGGACACAAACCCAGACGCTTAGAATAAATCATGTTATTCCCTCCGATGAATCATCAAACAGGCAAAGCATCAATACAGGAGTAAGATCAAATCCTACTGCACAAGCTCTGACACTTGTCGGATGTAGCAGGGCTCGCAAACTATCACAGATTAGAAAGGGAAACGCAGCCACAAGCTGCCCAGTGACACGAGCCTAGCAGATGAGCTAAATGCCGTCTACGCTCCTGTCGAGGGAAGAAACACTAAACCATGAGTTCCGGGCGGCTGTGTGACCACGCTCTCGGTAGCCAATGTGTGTGAGACCTTTAAACAGGTTCTTCACTCACAAAGCCGCAGGGTCAGACGGATTTGCAGGACTCGTACTCAGAGCATGCGCTGACCAGCTGGCAAGTGTCTTTACTGACATTTTCAACCTTTCCCTGACCCAGTCTGTAATACCAACATATTTCAAGCAGACCACCATAGTCCCTGTGTCCAACAACACCTAGGTAACCTGTCTAAATGACTATTGCCGCTTAGCACTCACATCAATATCCTTGAAATGCTTTGAATGGCTGATCATGGCTCACATCAACACCATCATTCAAGACACCCTGGACCCACCCCCAATTCACATACCACCCCAACAGATCCACAGATTACACAAATCTCTATTGCACTCTACACTACCCTTTCCCACCTGGACAAAAGGAACACCTACGTGAGAATGCTGTTCATTGACTACAGCTCAGCATTCAACACCATGGTGCCCTCCAAGTTCATCACTAAGCTAAGGACCCTGGGACTGAACACCTCCCTCTGCAACTGTATCCTGGACTTGCTGACGGGTCGCCCCAAGGTGGTGAGGGTAGACAACAATACATCCGCCATGCTAACCCTCAACATGGGGGCCCCTCAGGGGTGCGTACTTAGTCCTCTCGGGTACTCCCTGTTCACCCATGACTGCATGGCCACTTAGAACTCCAACACCATCATTAAGTTTGCAGACGGTGGTAGGCCTGATCACTGAAAACAATGAGACAGCCTTGGGGAGGAGGTCAGATACCTGGCAGTGTGATGACAGGACAACAACCTCTCCCTCAACGTCAGTAAGACAAAGGAGCTGAGCCAAGATTTGATTTGAGTTGCCCCATGGTGAATTTCTCCAAAAGGTACAGCCTGTCTTTGCTGTTCTCGGTCCGGTCTTCGATAGCATGTTCAAAGCCATGCACACAGAACCTGTAGTCTAGTGGTTCACCCTTAAACACGGGTACAAATATATGTAGTCTAGTGAGTCACCCAGTGGTACACTAAGAGGTGGTAATTAGGACAAACTTTGTTGCCTTACCAGCATTTCAGTGATAGCATTTTGGTGTAGCAGAATGTTGACAATACTGCCCATGTTGTCAGCTCCACTCTGGTCTGGGTTGAAAGGCCTTCCTCCCCTCGTTGGAAGTTACAGTTGCCTCTTTTGGTCTTACAACAGGCTCTACTGTGTGTGAGTTGACCTATGATGAACAGTGCTGTATGTGGTGGTAGTCCTTAGTTATAACACAGTATATTGACCCTGGCCCTGTGCAGTATGAACAGACGTGGTGAACAATGGGGATCCCAGGTCAGCCATGATGTGTGACTGTGTGGTATGGATACCTGTGACAACCTGAGTGGTGGTGGGCACCATTTTGCTTTGAGTAACCTTCCCCATGGTATCTTCAGGCCATCCCATTGCATTCGGGTATTGTTCATTAAATCATCTGCTTTGTTTCCCCCATTCCTTGAGTGGCTTCATACTCATGGAATACATTCGGCTAAGCACTGTTAGCCAATATTTCAGCTTCAAGCTCCAAACCTTTCTTTTGTGCCTTGAGTTGAGCCTCCTGTTTCTCCAGTGCTTGTTTACTATTCAATGCTTCAGCTTTAACCAGTAAGGCTTCCCTTTCAGCCTTCAAATAGAGCCTGGTAGAAGATGTGATGGATTGTCCTGAGTGCCTGCTGTGTTGTGATCTATTTACATGTTCTGATGAGACATTGGAGATACTTGGCTGGACCTCCTCATCAGTTTTTTTAGCCATTGTTTATTACTGTGCTTCTTCCGTCCATGTGTCTAAAATGGTTGCAAAACTATCCCTATTGCTGCGTTCGGGCCATACCGTTCAACCTGATACTTTGTTGCCTTCTCAGCAGATAACAATGCCTTTATGGGCTCATTGAGATCATGCACCAACTGAGTAATCTTTGTGTCAGCAAAGATTTCAACATTTCCATCATCTCCCATAAGTTGTGTGATCTCGTTTATCTTTTAGTAAGTGCACCCAACTTAGCACTTCTCGATCATTTGAACTTTTGCAAAGTATCGATTGGATCCATTGGAAAGGCAGGTAAGAGCACTGAACATCAGATCCCATTCAATCCATTGATTTGCAACCATCAGCACGGTATGAACACATTTTAGCACTGCATAGGTTAATGAATGAGCCAAAAACTACATCATCACAACTCAGACACAGCAGCCAATCAGCAAAGCTTCCCCTTTTCTCCGCTCCACAAAGAGTTCTCAACTCAGCGTGCAAATCCAACAACAAAAGACATACACGAATCCAAGCTCCACTAAAGCGATCGATTCC
>NW_025745797.1:339320-345507 GCF_021184085.1 Oncorhynchus gorbuscha | reverse complement strand
GGGGCGCCATCCTCAAACAATCGCATGGCATGTTTTCACTGTAGTAGCTACTCTAAATTGGACAGTGCAGTTAGATTAACAAGAATGTAAGCTTTCAACTGACATAAGACACTTACATGTACCTAAATGTTTAATATCCATAATTGTTCTGGTTATTTATTTGTATTTCACGCCTCCAGTTTCACCGGAAGTTGTCCCGCTAGCAGGACGCCTAAAGAAAGAAGTTCCAAAAGGGTAAAAGGTTCTAAATCAAAAGGAGTTACCGCAGGATTGTTTGAAAGTAGCTAGAATTATGTTTCTTCTCCTGAAGTAAAGTTATGACTGCATTATCGAAGCAGGAATGAGAATATAGACTTCAAAATCATGGGAGGAAAAGTTATTTCTTGGGAGGAGGACTTTAGATGAGTTTTGGGCTTTACGTTTATGATATATTTTGACATACTTTATATAAAAACTTAGCATTGCATCATCTGTATATGGATGATAATAATTGTGATATGTCATAAGAGCAGGACCACTGATTAAGCCCTAGACAGCCATAGAGGGATGAGAGGGATGAGTCATTGGTTACCTCCAAAATTGAACCTTATTCCCTGTATAGTACACTACTTTTGACCAAAGTCACTATATAGGTAATAGGGTTTCATTTGGGACGTAACCAGGGGAGTTCAGAATATCAGTTCAGTTTTGCATGTGCTTTTTCTTTTACATGTGGATCTCATTGGTTTTCATTGGGTTGAGCCTGTCCATTGGGTTTCTCACCTCACCAACCCTTAAGGTTTACATGGGAATGATGGAGAAGTACTCAGAACACTGTGTGGCTCTAGTGGGTTTTAAGAGAGAAACTTACTAACTTTTTAATAAGTAAAACATTAGAAAATAGATGACCGCACTGTCCATCTGTTTTTTATACTGTTTTCATTTCATCAACTAATTTAAGAGAGAGAGACATGGAGAGAGGGACGGTGAGTTAATGAGAGAGAAGAGAGAGAGAGAGAGAGAGAGAGAGAGAGAGAGAGAGAGAGAGAGAGAGAGAGAGAGAGAGAGAGAGAGAGAGAGAGAGAGAGAGAGAGAGAGAGAGGGGTAGAGAGAGAGAGAGAGACGTGGGGTAGAGAGAGACGTGGAGTAGAGAGAGAGGTGGGGGAGAGAAAATGTCACGGGGTAAGGGACTTGTTAGGATGGTGGTCCTATAAGGCTCTTGTTTAAACCTAAACCTGGGTGGTCAGGGGAGGACGGATGGGGGATGCTGGGTTGACGCTGGTAGTCAGAGGCGCTAGCAGCCATTTCCTGACTACCCACTGTGACTCAGAAACACAACGGCTGAATCCCAATTCACTCCCTTCCTCACCCTCGGTCCTCCATGCACAAGTGCCCCAAAGTGGAGGGATTGAAAATCATAGAGGATGTAGGGCTAATTATTAGACCCTCCAATAGCCACTTCGGCCAAACCAGCAAGGCTGCAGACTTTAGAGCCAAGTGCTATCCCAACATGCACCACGATAATACAAAAGAATGGACAGACGTGCCTAATTGTATGCTACCTGCATTTGTTTATGTCTGATTTTGAGACTTGACACATGTAAAATATGAAACACCTCCCAAATTAAATGTTTAACTGTTCCTGAAGTTGATATCTTGTAAAAGGAAAAGGGGAAGTTGATGGGTTTATTGATGCCCACACTACTCTCTGGAAGTCACCCTCTGAGTTTCATCAGTAACACGTGACAACGGAGGGACCCCAAGAGAGTTGGTGGGCGAGGGTGTGGTTTGGGATTCACAAAACTCCTCACAACACCTTCCCCTGGCTGCAGCTTCCTGTGTGAGCAGGGTTACAGAAAGGTCAGAGTGCAGTTTGGCTGGTCTGTCTGACTGGGAATCAACAGGTGGAGGTAGGAATTGAAGTTGCTGTTAACAACAGATCTAGGATCAATTTGACCTCTGATCCTAACCATAACAATAATATCTGAACTTGGATCAGTGGTTGGAGGGTCAGTGGGTAACGCCTTCCTACTCCTGGTGGGAGTAGAGACTAAGAAGGTGAAACTGAGACCAATGAGGGTGAAGGAGGTAAATGATGGCAACCCCAGTCAAGAGCCAGTCAGACAGATAAGCCAGGCTTATCTCTGCAACGTGAGAGCTACTGAGTGTTCGGAGTATTTAACTCAGGGTATTCTCGTTAGCCATAACCAAATGTGCAGGGATTCACAGAGTGGATTATGGAGCCCTACCAGGGTGAAGGGGGTAAATGAGGGCAGCCCCAGTCAATACCCAGCCATACAGGGTCACCAAGGCTCTTCCAGGCCAGGCTTATCTGTGTCATGTGAGAGCCATTTAGAGTATTTAGCTCAGGGTATTCTCACGAGCCATTACTGAATCTCCAGCCAAATCTCAGCCCTCAAATCGTACCCCTTTCTTGCAGTCAAATGACCAAATCGCCCTCTAGTGGCCTCATGGGTGGAATGTTCTTAATATTTTTCATAATTTCATACCTAAACATTATTTAAAAACCATTCAGAATATCCAGTGTTCCTATGTCAAGCGGTTCTGCTATATTTCAGTCTTCTGTGATGTATATAAAGTGTAATATTGGGGTGCAAACTCAAAATGTAATGCATTTCAACTCTATATCTGTCATGGTACAGGTGTCTTCTTTTGTAAGCCCATAATCATGTGTGTGAGGTGTATACTTTTGTTTCAAATTAGATTTGTTTAATAACACCAAGAATCACTCTGTGCGACCCTGATTTAACCCACTGCAATAAAATGTTAATTGAATATATAGTCCAATCCTCCTGAGAAGACTCTAGTGAGATCCCAAATAAAATATTTGTGTAGACTGCTCCCCTATTTCTTCACATAAGGTTAGAGACTGAGGGAGGGAGATACATTTGGCTGCAGTTGTTTAAGACTTGGCAGGAGAATGTATTTCTGGTGACTGTCAAAACGATTTGTTCTCAGCCCTCCCAGAGCGAAAGAGAGAGAGAGCATCCCAGACCTTACTGCTTCTTTTTCTACTCTCTGTTTCCCTTTCCCTCATCATCTCTCTCTCTCTCTCTCTCTCTCTCTCTCTCTCTCTCTCTCTCTCTCTCTCTCTCTCTCTCTCTCTCTCTCTCTCTCTCTCTCTCTCCCTTGTTTTCTACCCTCTCCGCTCACTCCCCGCCTCTCTCCCTCCCTCCTTCCCTCCTCCCTTGTCTTGCCCTTGGCTTACTTAGCCCTTGGGTGTCTGTGGCATTCCACAGTGACCTAGGAGCTACGTGCTGTCAGACACTTCCTCCCAGCAGCCAGTGCAGTCAGCCCCCTACCGAGAGAGGTGAGTCTCCCCTTCCCTCCTTCCAGCCTCTCACCCACCCAAAGAGGTGAAATTAACCCCCTTCCCCCTTTAAAATACTATTTCATTCCAGTCCCCTACTAAGAGAGGTGAGCTTCTTCCCTCCTTCCCCTGAGAGAAGAAGACTACAGTCGGTCACTCCCATGGTAACCGTGGTAACCGTGGCTCAGGTTGTGTTCCGGCCTTGAGGACTGAGAATGGGACGAGGAGGACGGGAGGGCAGAGCGTTCTAACATCTGTTATTAAAGTTATAATCCTGTGTACCCAGGAGTGCAAATCCAAACGTTGTATCACTGTGATTTAAATCAGTGGTTTCAGACGTGCAAGTGGTCAATTCAGTAAAATGACTAATTCAGCAACCTCATATTTGGCAAAGGTTTACAGAACATCAAACACAAATATCTAAGGAGTAGGGAGACTTGGACGAATGAACAAGAAGTGAAATCTTGTTCTGTTACTAATACAGGTACAGCTGGTGCGGTACACTGTCTTTGGACAGTTCATTGGTCCTGTGATGAATTTGGAGAGAAGCCAGGCTACCAGGAAGCAGATCTGGGTTCAAATAGTATGTGTTTTCTCTCAAATACTTTAAGTGTTTTGTTTGAGCCTGTCTAGAGTGTCTGACAGGTGAGGTTTGCACTGTTCGATTGGTTTATTTGGGCCAAGCAAGCTCAGTGAAGAACAGCTAAAGTATTTAAGAAAACAAATACTACTTGAACACAGGTCCACCAGGAAGGACAAACTACTACTGAGGCCTGTTCCCTGTATTTGTCTTTTCTCTAAATGCCTTTTTTTGTCCTTCAGATTTCCCCTCAGAGGGTCCCCCCTCCTTTTCCCTCCCTCACTCTACTCCACTCAAACGTATGCATGTTGGAGTCCTCCAAGAAAACCATGAATGAATTACTAAAACACTCACACACAACGTTTAGATTTGACTTTACTACCTCACTTCAAATCCCTCAAATTTCTCTGCCTAATTCAACTTTACTGACTGTGGAGTTTATGTATCCCAGGCATCCAACCAACCGTCATTCAATTTGATTTAGGGTTTTAGGGAAATGCCAAAACACCCACTCACAGCTCTTTAGGTTAGCATTGGGCTTAAAGATTACAAATCATGATGAAAACGGTAAGTTAGTGGTTTAACATTAACCAACAGAGATCAATGTTACAGGAACAGGAAGTGGGTGTCACAAAGCGATAAGCTGTTAGGGAGAAAGAGGACATCTTCCTTAAACACTGATCCAAGATCAATTTTGTCATTCCGACCCTATTGGTTGACATAAGGTTTGGCGAAAGGGAAAGCTGTTCCTAGATCAGCCCTAAGAGGTCAATTCTACCCAGAGTTTCCAGTTACACATTGCAGAGAGGCACAACGCCCCAAGGCTCTCTTGCTAGCGCTCCGTAGGCCTACAAACAGACGCCTGGAATGAAAGAGATGAAAACATGCGTGACCATGGGCTGCAGAGCTTCACGACATCATAAAAAAACCACTCCCACACTGTTGTTTGTGTGTGTGTGTGTGTGTGTGTGTGTGTGTGTGTGTGTGTGTGTGTGTGTGTGTGTGTGTGTGTGTGTGTGTGTGTGTGTGTGTGTGTGTGTGTGTGTGTGTGTGTGTGTGTCAGGCCTGTATCTTCACATTGGGTTTGAATCAGGCCTGTATCTTCACATTGGGTTTGAATCAGGCCTGTATCTACACATTGGGTTTGAATCAGACCTGTATCTACACACTGGGTTTGAATCAGACCTGTATCTACACACTGGGTTTGAATCAGGCCTGTATCTACACATTGTGTTTGAATCAGGCCTGTATCTACACATTGGGTTTGAATCAGGCCTGTATCTTCACATTGGGTTTGAATCAGGCCTGTATCTTCACATTGGGTTTGAATCAGGCCTGTATCTACACACTGGGTTTGAATCAGGCCTGTATCTACACATTGTGTTTAAATCAGGCCTGTATTCTACACATTGTGAATCAGGCCTGTATCTACACACTGGGTTTGAATCAGGCCTGTATCTTCACATTGGGTTTGAATCAGGCCTGTATCTACACATTGGGTTTGAATCAGACCTGTATCTACACACTGGGTTTGAATCAGGCCTGTATCTACACATTGGGTTTGAATCAGGCCTGTATCTACACATTGGGTTTGAATCAGGCCTGTATCTTCACATTGGGTTTTAATCAGGCCTGTATCTTCACATTGGGTTTGAATCAGGCCTGTATCTACACACTGGATTTGAATCAGGCCTGTATCTTCACATTGTTTGAATCAGGCCTGTATCTACACACTGGGTTTGAATCAGGCCTGTATCTTCACATTGGGTTTGAATCAGGCCTGTATCTACACATTGGGTTTGAATCAGGCCTGTATCTACACATTGGGTTTGAATCAGGCCTGTATCTACACACTGGATTTGAATCAGGCCTGTATCTACACATTGTTTGAATCAGGCCTATATCTACACATTGGGTTTGAATCAGGCCTGTATCTTCACATTGGGTTTGAATCAGGCCTATATCTACACATTGGGTTTGAATCAGGCCTTCTTCACATTGGGTTTGAATCAGGCCTGGGTTTGAATCAGGCCTTTATCTTCACATTGGGTTTAAATCAGGCCTGTATCTTCACATTGGGTTTAATAGTGTTTTAATAATTAGACTCAGAACATTCCATTCCTATGTCTTGATAAGGGGCAGTTCATATCCTCCATTTTCTAGAGACCAATGAGATACTACCTTTTAGTACTGCCTACAATACAGTACAGGTACATGTATATAGAATGTGTCATGTGTAGCTAATTAATATTCTCTGTGGGTTTTCTGACAGGTGAAGGGAGACCACCAGAAAGGCC